>NC_079442.1:17779615-18022115 GCF_903798145.1 Danio aesculapii | reverse complement strand
CTTCATTTTCTGTGATTTTAATGTTCTTGCAGCATGGGAACAATACAGAAGAAACACAAGAGGTTGCTCAAAGGACAGTCCTTCGAGACCAGTTTATATACAGGCATACAAACAGATGATGAAGCATTGCCTTTAATCATTGGTCTATTGTTTGGTAGAATCCTATTGATCATATAATCAAATCATTTTCAGCACAATATTCCTGCAACCGGGACATTCCAACCATTCAACTGATTGAAACTACAGTTGAGCATTTGATTATATCAAGAAGCACATACATTTAACATTAACTTTGGGTTCCTTTAAAAGTGTACATATATACAAAGAATATATGGAAATGAATAAAATTTATTTATCTAACATTTTCTATTTATATTCTTTGTTGCTATGGTTGTTTGATTGCAGTCACCTGGGTCTTATTTGGTTTCCCGTTTCCTTTGTTTCTACAGTATTGTTATTTGACTGTAGTCACCTGGGTCTTGTTTGGTTCTCCATTTATCTTTGGAATTTAAGCCTTGTCTTTGTTTAAGGTTTTTTGTGGCTTGTTGTCTTAGTTTTTGCTAAATTGTTATATAGATGCACTATGATTTTGATAATTCATCATTGTTTGGCTTTTATTTGTGTGTGTGAAATGAAAAGTTAAAAAGCTGATATTAAGATCCACATCTTCTCGCTCCTTCATCTTCCTCTGCCTGCATGTGACATTAGCCCCTTTCACACAGTGATACCGGAAAATATGCAGAAAATTTCTGGAACGACTTTACCGGTAAATAAAAAAAAACTCTGTTCATACAGGCAACGGCGTTATGGAATTGTACTGGAAAAGAGCGTTCACACATCCATTACCAAATTGATTGCAATTAATTCATTTTAATCTGTTTTACATATATATATATATATATATATATATATATATATATATATATATATATATATATATATATATATATATATATATATATATATATACACACACACATATATATATATATATATATATATATATATAATATAGTTAACATTTTGGATGCTGGTTATTTTGTAAAGCACTTTAGTCAACATCTGTTGTTTTTTAATGTGCTCTATGAATAAAGCAAACAAACAAACAAATAGCCATCATTAACCAGAAATGACCTCTAAAAGGCTGCGCTTGTATTTGTAAACATAGAAGGGGTCTGGCTTTTGTTTTTATTTACAGCTTTAACGGTAGCATTCATTCCCAGAGACAAAGGCAGAAGCGCCTACCGCAGCTAAAAGTTTGCACATTTGACTACATTACAAATTCTGTGGATGGATAAGTATTGTGAACAACTTCGATGAAAACATATGGAGGTACACTTTCGCATGTTGAGATTTACGTAGTATGTGTGTGTGTGCTGGTGCTCACCGGCTCCTTCAGAGAGCTTTTCTGACTAAATGTATCGGGAAAAATATTCAAAGGCTTTAATTTTCATAAACAGCGTGGATGTAATGCTTCTGAATGTTCTGATTGGCTGGAGTAGACGTCTCACGTCAACGTGTTATAAACGTGAATGTGCTCTCTCCGTTAATTTTCCTTCTGTGTTCACACAGAGCAGAATTCCGGCAAATTACCGGTAATGTTACAACTTCTCTTTCCAGAAAAAGAACGACTTTACCTGTATTTTCAAAACGGACCTGTTCACACACTATCCCTTCCTGGAAAATTGTTGGAACATCTGTATGTGTGAAAATGGCTATGAAGTGTTAAAACATATTTTAGCATTATGCAGAACAGAAAATTAAATAAAAAATACTTATATAAAACAATCAGATGAGTAAAAAGTTTATAAACTTTGACGAATTAGGATGTTTCAAGCTTGTTACTGCAGTAGCATGTTCTATGCTAATTGCTAGGCTCTTCTAATGAGTGCTAGATAGATAAATGAAGGTCTGAATGTAGTGTACTGCATGGATTTAATGCTCTGTGTCATTTACTGCTTCAAAATTTTGACTGCCCCAGAAAACGTTAGGAAAACTGTACATCGGATCAGTTGGAAAAGATAATAAATAAATAATAAACTTTAAACTAGGCTTAATGTCTGACATGAGTTTGATGGCATATGATAAATGTGTTATACAAATACTCGCGTCTCTCTCATTTAGCACTAATCCATGCCCGACATGAATATGCAGCACATTTCAGATGATTGTGAAACTTGTGGATTGCATTCTGGGGGAAAATATTGAATAAATAGAATACTTTTTTTTTGTTTGTTATGGTTTGACATTCAAGCAAACCATATTCTGTCACTGTGCACAACATTCCGACAAACTGAACAGTTTCTGCTAGACGTTCTCCATTTGCTCTGTTTTGCTCTATCCATCACCTCATAAATACCAGCTGAACAGGGATGTGTGTGTTATGCCTGTCGTGGGAATGAAGCCGCTGACCTCGCTGTTCTCATTTGTAAGGTAGTAATATAGTGTCAGTGACCTGTCCTTTATCTGTGAGTCAGTTCGCTTCACTCTAAATAGACAGATCAAGCAACAGGATTGCAGGTGTGTTGTCTTTGTGGTGCAGTGATGTTGGAATATCAAGCCGATTCTATGCTTGCTCAATAAGAAAAGGTCTGGAGAGGGTTTTCTTTAATGCCAAAAATATTAATCATTTATTAGATACAAATGTATAATTCCATGACAGAGCTCTGGGTTATGTTACCCCAATGCAATACAAGAATTACATTCAGGAGGTTCGCAACTAACATACATTTCCTGACTCCAGCATATATACAACTGATATTAACAGGTGGAGTTTTGGTGTAACGTCACTTATCAGTCATTCTGCAGTCCTTTGGCTCTTGTACCCCAGACGTACTTCCTCTTTCTGCAACCCTTCTCTGCATACCAGAACTAAACAATTAAGTGCATCTTCAATATATTTCACAACTTCTACAAGCATCATGACAACTTGTGACATGTCTAGACCTCTTATTAGACAGCAGTCTGGAACAAGGGCCCCTGCACTAAATTTATTCTTATTCTACTATTTTCCTCTTGTCAGCAGTTCCTTCTAAAAAGTACGCAGCACAGTAAAAAAGAAGAAGCATGCCTGGTCAATATATGGTATCATACAAAAGAAAAAGATTGATTAATCTGTTGTTAGTCTAAACACTTTATAATAAAAAATAAAGACACAAAAGTGTCACGGTTGCAGGTTTGTGCGCTTTCCGGAGTATCTGTTTTGTCACGTGGGTTTGTGTTGTTTGGTTGTCCACGTGTATTTGTTTGGTCACGTGTTATGTCGGCACTCAGCTGTTTGATTTGATCACCAGCTGAGGTTCATTATTGTGTCTATATCTGAGCTACGTTTCTATGTTTCCTTGTCAGTTCATTGTGTTTGCTTATGTGAGTCTGTATGTGCTCAGGACTAAGAGGAGTGACTACTGGACTTCGCTTCGCCTATCTGTTCCTGCCCAAGTATCCCAGTGTCCTCGCCCTCCATTTGTAGCCCTGTTGGCTTAATTTGACAGTGTCAAATAAACTTTCACTTGCATATTGGATCTTTCTCTGTACCCTTATTTACACGTGACACAAAAGTAATAAAAATAAATTCCTTTTTCTCCACAGTGAATGGACTCTAATGTTGTTTTATAACAGTTTGTGAAGATGTTTTCACAGCTAAAAACAACTGGCAAATAATAAAACAACAGATATAATTACATTTTATTGTTTAAAGAGTAAAAAGGAAATATATCATGCAAGATTGTAAATTCCAATAGTAACACTCACTGTACTATGTTATTTCAGGAAAAATGTCTCCTTGTTACAGTGTTACTTATTGCTATACATTTAAGCATTGAGGAATATTAATAAACAACACGTGCCTAAATGAATAAACTACATATGTTCGCAGCATATAATTACTTCTAATTTATTGTTACTACAATCGTAGTTGCATGGAACATGTGTAACAAGGTCAATGTTAAATAAAGTGTTACCAAACATATTTAATTGTATTAAGTCTGCATCTGTAGTGTACTTATTTTTTTATATATTACGTTTATAAGATGCACTAGAAGACAAAATATTAAAGAGATTGCCCACTACAATAACACAGGCTCATTCTGAAAACGTAGTCCCGTGGACGTTTCTGGAGGTACGTATGGCTGCATTTAATTTTTTTAAGCGAACGCTACGGGGCGGTATGACGCCGTTCCTTTTCGCGCTTACCGGCTGATCCGCTTACCTCCGTGTGGAGGGCTTTCCCGCTGCAACCAGTTTGTCCAGTTAGCTCGTCGTGTACGTCGGTGAACTTGAGACACAGAAAGGAGTTGACCACCATGACGACGACGACCGGGTTCGAGTCTCGAAAATAAAGTGAACAAGTTCATAACAGGGTGAGAATGTGGTAAAATCCGAAAACGTGGTAAAAATCAGACGAGGGCTTTTCTTTTTCTGAACGGCTTTTGTAAATTGTTGGTTGGGATCAGGGAACGTAACGGGTGATCGGGTCAATCGGTAGAATTGATTGGATTTAAGGAAGGAGGAGGGTGGGTCAGTCGATTGGCCGGTCGAACAGTCAATCATTCATTCAGTCAGCCAGACAGTCGTTCGACATCGGCTTCTGGTGGGCTTACACGAGAACAGTGCGGGCACGAACGCCACTCGTGAGAGAAATTCGGGAAAAGAAAAAGCGCACACAGCGGCCTCTCGCGAATTCGCGAAAACAAAAACTGCAAAAATATGTACCTACCGGGACGTGTTTCGCAGTCTCCAAAAGCGTCCACGGGACTACGTTCTCAGAATGAGCCTGGGTTGACGATATTATAATTTAAACTTTAGTTTTTGTGTAATATAGCTGTGTGAGCATAAACAACATCTCTATACGCTCAAAGTTCAATGCAAAGAGAGACAACGGCTTTTACAGAGTTAGATTAGTAAAAATTGCAGTGAATAAAGTTTGGGGACTACCCTAAAATACATCTGATGTCATAAACCCTTCAGTTTACATCCCCTAGGAAATGCGCAGCAAAGAGGCGTGGCCACAGTGGCGTTGTAAAGTTAGTAGCAGTGAAAGCCATCCAAACACTGCTATTTTCACAGAGCGTGTTCTGTTTCTGTATTTGAGCTTCCAAAGGACATGACAAATAGAGAGAAGTGCTTACAATTTAATTATGTTCCAGAGAATTATAAAAGAAGATATAGCACTAGCATTTGACAAAGGACAGCTTCCATAATCTCTCCCAGTTCTGTGCTGGATTCGGCTAAAAACTCCTCAAAGAAGGAATAGTTTCAATGATAATAAACGAAGCTGTGGATTGTGAGCCACAAACTGTATTTTTCTTTGTTAATCGATCTATTACATGCACAGTTTCTAGCATTAACTGTATGTTGTTGCAGTGTCCTAAACAAGGATGTAAATAATGGGAAATGCTGTTTGGCACCGTTAACAATTTAGCTACAAGTTCATGTTTATCTGTCAAATACCTATGAACACTCACAGTCTTCACAGACACTGCAATGTCTCTCTATGTGGTCACTTTCTGTGCCTTTTGCATTTGAATGAACTTGATTTCGCTAAAACGTTTCGTATTACTTACACAGCCTTATAACCCAAATATATATGAAAGACACTTGTCAGATTTTATTTTAGAGACCAGGCATGAGGTTCAACTGTGTCCTCTTCATGTTTTGTGTCTGATTCAGGCTCAACTGATATGGCTACACATTATTTACACAGTAGATAATTTACACTAGTAAAGGCATGTCCCTTCCTGGTGACGTGAAGCCAATCCGCAAATCACAACACATTATTTTAGCTGACCAATCAGAGCCTCTTCAGGAGTGGCTTCGGAGGAACCAGGAAATATGATTGCCGTTTTCATGTTAGCTGAGTAGCAGTATAAAATTAAAGGTATGTGAAAAAATAACATGATTTTTGACAAATGAAGCACTAGCACACACTGTTTTGCATCCCATACACACAACCAAATCTTAAAAATATACTTTACACCACCTCTTTAAAAAAATTAAGGCTATAAAGAATATCTACAAACTTTCAGATTATAATTTTAAAAAGGGAAATCTGTAATGATCCTCGGTAATGTGTGTGTCTGCGTGTGTGGTGTGTGTGGGTCTGTTAGGTTCTACACTAAAACAATTATGTTTGTTGTTTGTTCAACCAACTTATTTAAAATGAGTTGGAACAACACAAATATTGTTTTTTGAGGAACAACATAATAGTTTTGTTCAGTCCACTCAAATTTGTAAAAACTAATAAGTTAACTTAATTTCCTAATGTTTTCCCAACACAAATCGATTGTGTGGAACCCAGCATGTTTTACAGCGTATAATGTCTTGTCAAAACATTTAGCATTTACTAAACGGAAGAACAGTAATCAAATATGAAGATTAAGGATGACAAAAAAAGATCTGATTGCCATTTTCTTGCTATTAATTGTCTCAAATTATTACATGTAGTTTGCACCATTATATATCATTTTTGTAACAAGTATTTTATTTAAAGAATGGCTAAATTTACTTTACATGAATTATAATGATTAATTCAGCCCCGGTGTTACAGGGAACGATACAGGAAGTCATTTTTACCAACAGTGATCAGATTGTATAACCAAAGTCATATTAGATGAATTATGCTGAATTGAAATAACATTAATACTGTAGATATGGACTAGTGTCTACTCATTGTTTGAAACTAAGGTGTGCAGTATGAATGTAGTTTTATTAATATTATTGGTTGATAAAGTGTAAAGCTTTTAATCTGATTCAGTCTGACTCAACTGAGTTGAATCAGTTGACTCAAATCTTTAAGATTTGATTCATTGAACTGAGCTAATAAATCCCTGATCGATCTTTTAACGTAGGTTGATCCCCTACAGATAATAGAGTGAAAGTTCATCATCTGCATGTCTTTTTATATATGCCATTTATTTTATTTATCTTATAGTACAGAGAGAGCTGTGCTGTGGCATGTGAATTTCCCTTTTGGATTAATAAAGTCTGAACAAACAAGCATGAGGAAAAGATTGAGGACATGTCTTGATGGTTGTAAACTTTGGGTAACTTTCATACTCGAATATTTATTTATCACAGTTGATCAAACTTGTAATGTGTTTCAACATAGCTGAAATATGAATTCGAGTTTTGATGCATTGATCACTGAATCACTTTTTTTGTTGCCACTGTGTAAACAGCTTGTAATAAAACTCTCTAGATTATCCGTGAAAGCTTGTAAATTCCATGTTTTTTATCTGAACCACTACCTATGCTGCTGCAGTACATAATAAGTTCATGTGTTCTACAAAAACCATCATGCACTTTTATAAGAGGTCGAAAAAAATCATACCGGGATACCAATTAACACTGGTTTCCAGATGGCTGCACAGCTTTGAACAGTGTTGCACAGTTTGAGCTGATGATACGGATAAAACATCAGAGTGAAGGCATTATATAATCGGCTGATTAGCCTTGATAGATCGCTCTACCGAACGGGTTTCTCCCTCCGTCCATTTAATCTCAGCGTGTGCTGTATTGAGCGTGTCGCCCGAGCTGGTTTAAATGAACATCAGCGCTGCGCTTTAAGACAAATGGCTGCTGACGAAATGTTAAATATTCATACTAACACTTACCGCCATGTCGGAGGAAACCCACTGCTCTACTACAGCCATTAAACACCGGCATGTCCCACATCTACGCTGCCAATCTATATTACGTAAGTCTGTGCTCCGCTAAACAAGAGTGTGCAGTGGCAAACTGCAGAATGATACAGCCATTACTCTCTGGCATATTACAGACACACTGTGCCAAGTCAAGTTATGTAACTGCACATGCACATACAGCGAAGACACTCATACCATATCACAAGCTAAGAGATGCACGTACAGCGGAAAAACAAACTATGAAATCATTGATTCACTTGATCAGTGTGTGGGAATGTTAGTGAGTGTAGGATACTGTGCTGATGTTTTTGCTTAAAGTGCATGGTGACCTTGGTGCAAAATCCTCCACGTTTTATAACAAGGGATCCATGGATCATGGAATTTCTGGAATATCATGGAGTTTTTAAAGGTCTATTCCAGACGTTTTATAAATGTATTTATATTTTATTCAGGTCATAGAATGTCAGGGATCTTTGTTATTAATTTGACTTTAATTAAGCAAAATAATTGTAAACAATTTTCTTTTATGCTTATATTGGGTTATATTTTTGTAAGTGTAGCCTATATTAGGTGGCATAAATGGTCACTGACTGGATTTAAAATATAGCTTATTAGGATGCAAGCTAATTACTGTTAAATCTGGATTTTTTCCCTCTGCAACCATTATTTTGTCGCGTATTTAATTGCTGTAAAATAATCATCCTGTTATCGATATGTACAACTAATGTTGTATTAACCAAAAAGATTGAAAAGCCCCTTAAATAGTTCAATAAGGCAATTCAATCTAACTTCCAGTTCAACTTTGCTTTGGTTTTCAGCACTGTGTCCTAAACAGATGTGACGTGACAACACGCAATTGAATAGATATTTTTTGTCTGATCAGTGCTCATAGATCATGGAAATTCAGCTTTTTAGTCAGTAGCTACATTTCCGTCCACCTGTTTTTATGCACATTTTGGATATGTGCATTAAAAAGGGTTGATGGAAATGCCAAGATGCACAAAGATTTTGAAAATGCTTTAAAAAAAACAAATGCGCATAACTGAGTAGGATAAACTTTTCATTCAATAAGAAAAGATGCAGATAAACTACGATGGAAACACTTTTACCAAACAAATTCCAGTACGCGCATTAAAGAAGTCATGTGATTTTGTAATAAGAGATCATGTGATGGTAAAAATATGTGTGAATGGACAAACCAGCCTGCTCAGCACATCTGAAAAATATGTCAAACATTCTAAAACACCTTAACCATTTCAGAATTATTATTGTTATTATATTATTAATGACCTCCAGAATTGCCAAAAGCATCTGTGCTCTGCGTTTCACACCTTGAAATGCCACCGCGCGTTCATTGCGTGTCGGCATACTGTCTTCTGAGGTGCAAGTCATTTATTAAATGAAGAAAAGATTCACGCAGCTTCTCCTACTGCAGGACATTCTGTTTTTACTGTTGATATTTGGCGCCAGTTAATCAGCAAGTAAAGATTTTGTTCTCTTTGACTCATTGGATGGAAACTCTGCTTTATTCGCATGTCTTTTATGCGATATTCCTGTTCATTTAAAAACATAAACATAAACAGAGCTAGTAAAAGCCAGGGAAAGTCTTAGAATGACTTAGGGTGAGAAGCCTGTATAACACATACATTGGGGTTTGTATGTTTTATGGGGACATCCTACACTAAAAAAATAGATTTCTGCAAAATTGTTGCAAACTATTTATATGGGTTGAATTTTAACAAACAAATTAAATTTAGTAATGTTCAACTTCATTTGTTTGTTTAAATTCAACCCACATAAATTGTTTACAACCACTTTACAACGTAAATAAATTTAGTAAATCCAAGGAATCATCTTTGAGTCATTTTTTTCAGTGATATACTGTAGATGTAATGATTTTTATACAGTACAGACTGTATAATCTATACCCTTGCCCCAAACATTCCCCTTAACCCAACCCTCACAGAAAACATGCTGCTGTTTTACACAATGCTTCATTCTGTATTATTTATGGGCCTTTTTCCTCTTGGGGACAAAAAATGTCCCTGCAAGATCAAAGATTACTGGTATTGCTATTGTGGGGACATTTTGTCTCAATACATAGCAGGACCACACACAAAAACATAGATATACAGTACATACTGTATATTTATACACACATAGCTATGGGAAAAAGTTAGACACCATTTTTCAGTTTAGTTAGATATACGCTTTATAATTACTCTTTATGTTCATGACCTCTATATAAATAAATGCTGCATATGCATAAAATAGCAAATAAAGGTGCCATGTTTTCAGACACATGTTCTCCCGTGTTCGTGTGGGAGTTTCACAGTGATGGATTGCAGCTGGAAGGGCATCCGCTGCGTGAAACATATTCTGGATAAAGCTGTGGTCACACTTGACTTTTCTTCCCATAGACTTCCATTCATACGCACGCGAATGCGTCAGACCGGAAACGCAAGGTCATGCGTCAAGTTTCGCAGGTTGCTGCGGTGCAAAGTTCAAGCTTGGTGAACTCTGACCTGCAAAATCGCATCACTTGACTGCGTGAGACCAATCGAGTATCAAAACAGGACCTCTCTGGACAGAAATTGAAAACATGGAGCAATCGCTCGCTTTTTTTAATGTCTAATCATCTTGTTTAATCCCGCCCCTTTTCGCAGCGCCGTACGACAGAATTTCCAGCCTGATCTCACGAGAAAACGTAAGTATTTTACGTTTTGCCAGTTTCGTGGCTAATTCGTACGAATTCGTACGAGTTCAGTCGTACGAAATTGTACGATTTTAAAAAGGAGGCGTGGCACCTAACCCCACCCTTAAACCCAACCGTCATTGGAGGATGAGCAAATCGTACGAAAATATACGAATTAGATGATACGAATTTATACGAATTAGCCACTAAATCAAAAAGTTACGAATTGCCGTGAGATTGTGTCGGAATTTCGCACACACAAAGCCCAGTGTGACCGTAGCTTGAGTTGGGGGTTCACTCCGCTGTGGTGACCCCCGATAAATAAAGGGAAAGCCTAAAAGAAAATGAATGAATGAATGTTTTCAGACATGCTCAGACAATATGCATTTTTAGACCACACAATGCCGATGTTTAACTTCAGAAAAGTACTATATTTGGCAGGAAAAACCCTGATTTTCAATCATAACAAAAGTTATGGAGGCTGTCTGGAAGCTGCTTTTTTGTTTGGTTGCAGAGAAATGTAATCTCTATGTAGGGAGATGACCTGAACCTCTAGCCAAATTTAAAATGATGTCCCATAAATCATTTTTAACAGAAAGGATTACATTTGGAGAGAATGATGTCTTTGGCCCACACTTGCAGCTTCATCGCTATGAATTAGAATTCAGTAAATACTATACAGAGGATATATTTAGATCAGAAGTCTTCCCTGCATTAAGATGTGCTACAGTAGGAACGGCCATGTGCTCATTAGCATAGCTTTTTAGATTTTAAATATTTTATATTATTATTGTGTGGTTTTTTTTTACATCTACGGTGTGTGTGTGAGCCAGTAAGGATTTAATATCTTGCATCTCTCTAACACATCCATTAATCCATGCATAAATCTATCCATTCATCCTCATGGATATTCGTTTATTATTAAATTGGCTTTTCTATCGCTCATCCCAGGTGTCAGTCAGCATGATGGATGTTTCCATTTACTAATACCACATATAAACACACACACACGCACACGCACACACACACACACACACACACACACACACACACACTCACTCTTATACCATATACTGATATCCCTATTGTGTGGTTGAGATGACCATCTGACCTTCTATATATCATTTATTAATTGGTTTGTTTATGTAATTATTACTTTTTGTAACATCAAAATAGTTAATTAGGGAAATATTTAAGTACTTAGTTTTGCTAATATTTAAAGGATATGGTAATTGCATAACCTATCAATAACCCATGCATTTTATGTATAGTGGAAGTCAGAATTATTAACCCTCCTGTTCAATTTTAATTCTTTTATATTTTTCCTCAATTTCTGTTAAACATAATAGTTCTAATAACTATTTTTAATGACTTTTTTCTTAAATTATTACCATGATGACAGTACATAATATTTTACTGTATATTATTTAGATTTTTTTTTACTGATATGTTGATTGTTCAGCATAAAGTACAATTTAAAGGCTTAATAGGGTAACTACGCAAGTTAGGGTAATTATACTGTAAAAAATTGGTTGCCTTAAATTTTTAAGCTGAATCTAATTCACCTTATGAGTCCATTGAACTTATGTTAAACTGACTTAAAAAGGGCGACGCGGTGGCGCAGTAGGTAGTGCTGTCACCTCACAGCAAGAAGGTCGCTGGTTTGAGCCTCGGCTGTGTCAGTTGGCATTTCTATGTGGAGTTTGCATGTTCGCGTGGGTTTCCTCCGGGTGCTCCAGTTTCCCCCACAGTCCAAAGACATGCGGTTCAGGTGAATTGGGTAAGCTAAAAAATTGTCCATAGTGTATGTGTGTGAATGTGAAAAGAAAATGAATGAATGAATGACTTAAAAGAGCTTGCGGAACTTAAGTTAGAACATGATTAACTTAGTTTAATAAATGACAATGAACTGAAAACACAAGCTGTCTTGACTAAATGAACATTTATATTTTTTACACAGTGTAAGCAAGTCATTGTATTGTATAATCATGGTTTGTTCTGTAGCCAATCAAAAAAATAATAATGCTTAAGGGGGGTTATAATATTGATCTTAAAATAAAAAAGTGCATTTATTCCAGCCACATGAGAAATACTTGAAAACGAATAAGTAATTCACAGGAGGGCTAATAATTTGGCCCTCAACTGTATATGTATATGTACTGTATGCGTGTAATACCAAATTGCATTACAAAATAATGTTTAAATGGTAAATATTTAATTCAATTCAATTCACCTTTATTTGTATAGCGCTTATACAATGTAGATTGTGTCAAAGCAGCTTCACATAGAAGATCATAGTAAATTGGAACAGTGTAGTTCAGTTTAGCTCAGTTCAGTGTGGTTTAATAATCACTACTGAGAGTCCAAATACTGAAGAGCAAATTCAACAATGCGCAGCTCTACAGATCCTGAACCATGCAAGCCAGTGGCAACAGCGGAGAGGGAAAAAAAACTTCACTAATTGGCGAAAGTGAAGACAAAAAACCTTGAGAGAAACCAGGCTCAGTTGAGCACTACCATTTTAATTTCTCCGCTGGCCAAACGTCTTGTGCAGAGCTGCAGTCTCAGAGGCGGAGGCTGGAAGCTGGCCTCAGCGAAGACTCGTCTGTCTCTGGAGCGTCACAGGAATCAGTCTCATGTTCTCCACTCCTCCATGACCACCACAGTAGCTGCTCAGGATACGGCCTGGTCCAGGACAGGATATATTTAGTATTCTTTTTAAAAAATAAAACACCAATTTGATGTGAAATGATTTCAATGGTAAAATCTGTACACAGAATACAAATAAGATTAAAGTTGACCTATGCTGCATTCTAAAAAATGAATATATTTGGTATACTTCATTAAAACTTCAGCATCTTGGTGAAATGGGTGTTTTTTCCAGTACCATTTTGTAAATATAAGTTTATAATATAATAAAAAAATTGACAGTTCAATGTATTTATTTATTTTCTTACTTACAAATGTATTTCCTTAATATCTAGACCGAATCTTGATATTCATTTAGTATTAATTTGATCCAAAATATTTTAAGTGGTATCTAAATAATATATAAATATAGTGAACAATGCATGGATATAATCCATTGATTTTGGGTTCTTGAAATCATTGCTTATTTCATCTAAATGTATTTAGAGACATATATAAGCATGTTTTTTTTTTTTTTTTCACAATGAGCATATTTTTTTCATGAATACATATAGCATGTGCATTAGAACCGTGCGCGTGTTTTCATTTTTCTTTTAGTGCGCTTGTATTTTTAGTGACTTTCAGGCTTGGTGGCTTCGCAACATTTGTGCTATAGCGAATGGATGCTATTTATAGACAGATGATGTATACGGGTGCCCACTGGCTTGGAGAATGTGCTACTATTACCTACACGCGGACACATACACATGCATACATACACAGATTGTGTGTTATACCGCAGACAACCTCCCTAAATAGAGCCTGCATCAGGGCCACATCCATAACAGCAAATTGAATGCATCTATCCATCTAACAGTATTTATTTTCTTTCTTCCCTCAGGAGACTGAGATCAGCAGGAAGAGGAAGGAGTGTGAAGTCCTTGAGGAGGAGGTGAAGAAAAAGAGCCAGTCATGTCAAACTCTAGTGAGAGCCTTTACTTGTTCACATCGCATGCTGGGTGTCGTATCAGACTCTTATGGGAGATTTTACTGTTAGTCTTACGCCATACATAGCTTTTTGAGTTGTGATTCATTTGGGGCTGCAGTTAATAGGGTAGGATTGTTTGAGGGGCCTACAGGTACTAAGACATTGGAGATTGTTGGGGTTAATAAACTGTGACCACATGAAAGCATTTATGTATTTAATTGAAATCATTTTGTTAAATATAAGCAAAAAAAATCTGTAGATTTAGATATTTTGCTCAAAATATTTACAGAAGACTCTGCTTTTGTTAAAAGCAAAACATTGAAAACTGATGTTTTATCGAAAGCCAAATAGAGTTGTTAAATATATGTGTGCACTAGGGATGGCTTGATACCATAAATTTGGATTCTGTACAATACTGGAATCTAATACCTTGCTATCTATGCAACACAGGCTCATTGTGAATATGTACCGCCGTATACATTTCTGTAGAGCGCGAATTATGTAGCCAGAGCTACCATGGTTGCATTTCGTATTTAAACTGAACGCTAAGGGGTAGTAAGTTTCTTTTTGCACTACCGCTTACCTCTGTGCGGACGGATTTACCAGTTTCCCAGTAGCTCGCCATGTACAGTATGTCGGCAAACTTGAGACGCAGAGAGGAGTTGACCACAACGACGGGGTTCAAGTCTGGTGAAGAACGGTTCCAGATAGCAGGTAAAACAAAACCAAAAGGCAAAAAAATCAAATAAACAAGTAAATAACAGGGTGAGAACGTGGTAAGATCTGAAATCTTGGTAAAACACTTTTGTTTTTCTGGATTGCTTTTGAAAACACTGTTGGTTGGGTTTAGGGAAGGGGGTGATTGGGTCAATCGGTGCTTTTGAAAACACTTGGTTAGGTTTAGGGAAGGAGGTGGGTGGGAGTTATCGGTCAGTCAGTCAGTCGACAGTGGCCTCTGGTGGATTTACGTGAGAACAGCAGGCGCGAATGGCACTTGCGAGAGAAATTTGAGATCTGAAAAAGCATACACAGTGGTATCACAAACAAAAACTGCAAGAAAACATACCTCCTGGGACCTATTTCGTGATCTCCAGTCATTTATATAGAGGGTACGTATCAATAATGAGCCTGGGTTGGATTTTTACTACACTGATACCATAGGCGATAAATATCCAGCCAATATAAGCGAATATAAAACTTACTTTAAAAATAAATGAATAGCATTTGAATTATTATTTGTTTTTCATTAATTAATACCTGTGCATCAGACTGTAACAAAAAAAATTGTACATTTAGATGAAAGATTGTTAGGTACGTGTTTAATACACTATTACACTAGTGTTACACAATAGTGTTTAACACACTATTGTTAACATTCTTATCAGTTAATTTATCATCTCATTTGAAAAAGATTAATCATTTCTGTATCACTGTTAAGTCAGCTTACCTATTAAATTATAACACAGGTTAAAGCTTTACTGTCAGTTCATTCACCATTATCATCTGTTTCATATACAAAATAATGATAGTTTCACTTCTAATACTGTCCTCATATACTAGTTTCGGACACTAACGGAGATTTACTTATTCGATGATCCATTGCATTGTTCTGTTGTGAAGTTTACTAGTTTCAGCAAAGCTTCAATTGTGAAGCACTGAATTTCAATGTGCACAATACACTGTAAAAATGCAGGGTTTCACTCAATTCATTCATGTCGTCCTAACACAAGTCCATTAAGTTAATGTAACAAATTTAAGTGGATTGAATAAAAAAGTTTCCCAAAAAAATCTCCAGAGGTGTGTTGTTTCAGCTTATCTTAAATAAGTAGTTTGTACAACCAGCAAGAATTATGTGTTTTAGTTTACCCAATTGAAATATAATGTGTACCAGTATTTTTCCATTGATTTTCCATTTTACTGCACATCCCTAGTGTGCACAATTTTTCAATTATTTGCACCATGTGAGCAAAATGGTTATGTGTATTGAATTGATTTTTGACATTTTTTGAGTATACCTGGGTTACCAGGGAGAGGAAATTGTTCAACCCATACCTGCTGTTTCTCAGGGCTATAAATATGAGGAAACATATGAGGAAACACACAGGCCAAACTCATTCATCACAATGGGTGAAACCAAAGAAAAGAGTGTTATTTTGAGGCAAAAGGTTGTTGAACTTTACAAAATGGAAACTGTCTGTTTCTTGAAAATGCCCATTTCCACCATTACAGGCAATAATTAAAAATTAATTTAGAGAAGGCATTCTTTCAGTTGACTGTTGGTCAGCATCTTCGTTTAATCTTAGTAAGAGTTGATTTAATCTGAATTTTAATCTGTAGCCTTTTTTTCCTTTTATAAAATGGCTTCTTTTACTGTAACCAAAAGCACATGTAGCATTACGATGCATTTCTCAAACCCTCACAAGGTTTTGTAGGTACAGTAGCATAGGATTTTACAAGGGATCAAACCACCGACCTTGTGGGAAGTGGCCCACTTTTTCCAACCCACCCTTGAGAGCTGTGTGCTTCACTTTCATAATTAGATTCTGGATTTTGATTGGCACAATACATTTGGATCCAGGGGGACAATTTTAGCGAACAACATAATTGCTGATAAAGACGTTTTGCTGGTTGAAGCACATGGATGTTGGAAATGCTGTTCATTTTACTCTCACACACATACTCCACACTCTCAAGGGCATTTTCTCTCTTTGCCTTCTCTGTCATTCTGTCTTGCTGTTCACATAGTGCCCTCCAATAATATTGGCATCCTTTGGGCATGTGTTTACTAAAGTATTTTTCCAGGGGTAGGTGTATTTTTTTGTTGTTTTCAAAGTTGTTTTGAGAGCCACATTTTATAGAACGTCAGCAGAATGGCAAGGTTATGAGCATTTGTTTTATGTTTTATGTTTATGTTTTCAAAAAAACAGTTAGAGAACAAATTCATGACGCAAGTTGTGCAAAAACGATTTGGTGTACACACGCCTTTAGTAAATATGAGAAATGAAGAATGTAAAAAAAGTCTGTATTTTTTTTTAAGCTTTTGATATTTTGCTCAAAATATTAACAAACAAACAAACAAACAATCCAAACAAACAAAACAAAAAAAAACTAAAGACAAAAAAAAGACTTTTTGAATTCATGATGATATAATTGACACTGGTTTCTAGCTTTGGTGACTTCCTGACCCCGCATTTAAATTCAGGGATTCTCATGCTGTAATTCTTTGAGATGTTTTGACCCCTTTGAACCTTTACCCTTACAGATTGACACTTTAGTGATTTAGCGATAGACCATCCTCTTTCATGCTGATTCATAGCACTACAAGTTGACTGCAATCTCTTTATTGCCCTGATGGTGGAAACTTTCCAGCATTTTTGCTATTTTCTTAAAGCCACTTCCCATTTGTGACCCTGAACCACAAAACCAGCAATAGGTGTCAATTTCTGTTTTAGAAAATTGAGATTTGATGTATCATCTGACAGCTGAATAAATAAGTTTCCCATTCCCTATAATGAAAATCTAGGGTATAACAAGGCATAGTAGAATAATAAAAAAATCAGTATAGCAATGGACATACTGACACCACTGTTTCCTCGTTCTCATGTAAATTCCATGAGTGTAAAACCCATGGTAGACAACGACCAATCAGAAGACTGTGCATTACTGGGCAACAAGAGCACGAGGCACGTTCAATCTGGCTTCAGGATGTAAAATGCAAGATTTACATTAAATCATCTCCACTCTGAATAGGTATAATATATGTTTAGTTACATCTTTTGTCCATTTATCGTGTTTATTGTGAAATTGGATACATATGTTTCAACAAACATGTGTAGACTGCTGAATCCTGTCAAATCACTCAGCTCAAATGTCATCTGTTTATGCAGAGGTTGATATTCAATTCAATTCAATTCAATTCACCTTTATTTGTATAGCGCTTATATAATGTAGATTGTGTCAAAGCAGCTTCACATAAAAGGTCATAGTAAATTGGAACAGTGTAGTTTAGTTTGTAGTGTTTAAGTTCAGTTCAGTTTAGCTCAGTTCAGTGTGGTTTAATAATCACTACTGAGAGTCCAAATATTGAAGAGCAAATCCAACGATGTGCAGCTCTATAGATCCCGAACCATGCAAGCCAGTGGCGACATGCAAGCCAGTGGCGATATTAATTCCTGGCTGAATTTTCTTTGACTATAGCTTCAAAATACAACACGATACTGTCAAGGTTTCAGTGGGTTAGGAGCGAGGACTCGAGTGCAGGGAAAATGGGTATTCATTAACAAAACAACAAAACGATTAACAAAACAAATAAACAAACTTGACTGGGCAGGCTGGCAGGGATCGGGACTATTGGACACGACAGGACAAGGCTATAAACGACAACGAGCTGGCACAAGACAGCAGACATGAGGAGAATATGAGCAGAAATTATATTTATATTATATATAATTATAATTATATAATTAACAAACAAACAGGTCAACATAATAAACTAATAATGGCTTAACTAGGAGGGTGGGACTAGACAATAGACAGGAGAGCACGACACAAAGAAACAACACAAGCCATGTGCTCACATAAAACGAGACTTGAACACGCAGCCAATGAGAGAACTCAGTAACCGCGTGTTCACATGAGACACTAAAGCACGCGGCCCATGTAAACATGTACCACATGCTAAACACATCACCAACAGAAGACAGAACGCAAGACACAAATACATAATAAATGAAAACACTCACCGTTCCCTCACACATGCAACTTGCATATTTCATCCCAGCGCCAACCGAAACCAACTAGACTTAGACGCTGGGAATGAAGCACCATGCTGCAGACAGAACGAACACAAACATCAGGACGAGAGCACGTGTCGCAAACACGCCCAGAGCTTACGCGTCCGCATCAAGCGGGAAAGTGCATGGCCCAAGCGCAGCCGAGACGGCGCTCATACAAAGAGACACACAATGACAGAAATTAAGTGCTCAACCTGAGAAAACTCAAGCAGAGCACAACATACAAAACAAGACAGAACTAGTGTCTGGACTCTGCCACCAAAACAAGAATTAACAAGATAGGAGTGGCAGCATCCTGACACTCTTTTGTCAAGTTTAATTATATTTAGTCTTTATTCACAACAGATCTGGTGAGCAAAAAAGGTTAACATTACTCTGACTGGGTTTTTATTTGTCCGTGATCAGAGTACATCATGCTGTGTGTGTGTGTGTCTGTAAGAGCGGCATGTTAGAGCAGAGCTTATTATTATTCATGGCACCAACCATATATGGTCAATCATGGACCTTCTGATGCTATGGGTATTTAATGGAGTAATAAATGAACTTAGAAAACCGTTTCTGGAGATTTTTTTTAACTTACCGAAGCCATAAACCTACTATGTAGATATCAGACAACAATTTAACCTATTAAACCAATACAGTATATGGCACCTTCAAAATAGATCACTATTTGGCTGTTAAACAACTATCTGAAAATCTGGAATATGAGGGTTCTTAAAATATATAAATATTGAGAAAATTGTCTTTAAAGTTGTCCAAATTAAATTCTTAGCAATACTGTACATATCACTAATCAAAAATTAAGATTTAATATCCTGACGCTAGGAAATGTGCACAATATCTTCATGGAATGTGATCTGTACATAATCTTCTTTGAATTATTGGCTTAATGTCAAAATAGATCATTTTGACAATGAAATGTAGGGTATTTGCATGCAACATAAGGTTTTGTGATCCATCAAATCCAGCTGTTTTCTTTGGTTTTAACGAATGATGAAGTGAGTTTGACCTCATATTTATACATGTGCACAATTTCCTGTTTCCTTATCTCCCACACTGTAAAAAATAAATCCGTAAAATTAACGGTAAAAAAGCGGCAGCTGTGGTTGCCAGTACTTTACCGTTAAAAATACGGTACAAACCGTACAAGTAATTTCTAATTTTTATGGTAAACTACCATATTTTATGAATTTATAGAGGTAATTTGTCTGTATTTTGAATTAAAACACCTACACATTTTGTTACACAGTTAGACATGTTAACACAGCCATATATATGCAGGTGGTGATGAGAACGTTACATAATGAACCAATGCTCATCACAAATAACTTTTCCCACAAGCAGAAAAGTGTATTCACACAGCTACTAAACACCAGTATGGTAACACGCATAAAATTAGTCATGAAATAAACATTATTTATCAACATTAGATGTAACATAATTCTCTAATGTACATAACTTATGGGGAAACAACTAAAAAGATCCATAGTAATGTCAACAAAAAGCATAAAAAGTGATGTGCCATACAGGGAATTTTGGGAAAGTCAATTTACGGTTATTCGCCGTATATACAGTATTATGGAAACATACTGTTAACCAGGTTACGGATTTGTACTGTAGCATTTTTACAGTTACTGTTGAAATCACGGCCATTTTTTACAGTGGTGCTACAGATGTCAAATATGAGTGGGAATATACTTTTTGCCCAAATAAATTGCTTGTATGAACTCATATGAGTGCCAATATTTGTACACACATATAATTGACAAATATATTAGATATATTTTATAACAAATAAAATTAAGTTATTCTCATAAATCTGTTCTGGCTTTGCTATTGTTTGTTTTAAATATTATGGATATTAGTGGAGGACACTTTATAGTATACGTGGAGAGCTGACTCCAAGGTCCACTGTCAGGGGAAACAAAGAGTAGACAGAATAAAAAGCAAGCGCAAGTGAGGGTAAGAGGAAGATGAGCGAGATAAAGAGTGCGGTGTATGTACAGAGACTAATCGGTCCTGACTGCCAGGGAAGCTCCTTTAAACAGCCTCTCTCTTCTTCTGCATTCCTCTCACCTCAGCGTTCGTTCGGGAAAAGACTTTTCATCCATTTCACATGAGAGAGGCTTTTTACAGCTGAGGAAGACCTTTTAAATCGGGTCATGCCCCGAGTTAAACTTTTGATTCCTGGTTCTTGGTTTTATGTGGAATTACACGAATATGAGGTCTTACGTAATACGCTGGGAGCTTAAGGGGCGACTGCATCACTGTTTAATATTGATACTTCAAGCACTTGTGGTGTTTCATGCTCACAAAACAATACTGATCAAAAATGCAGGAGTGAAATTTTTGATACTTATTTCTTTTTAAGGGGCCATGAGATCCCCCTCTTTCGGTTCAAGTCTACCTCAGAATCTTTTCAAAAAATGCTTGATGATGGGCGTAGAGCGCTGCGAGAGGAGGGAGGAGTGGGCATGGCCAGCAGAGCAGGGGAAAAAAAGGGGAGCGAACAAAATGAGACACAAACAGTGAGGAGACATATGGTTTAATAGTTTACAAAAGTTAAAATGCAGAGAAATAAACAGTAATTTTAATGCCCTGCTACATGTGTTATTCATAATTTCATATAAACATAACCACAGTTTGTTATATCATTATAAAGATAACAATGTAAACACTATAAATGAGGAGGACTTCTCTCCTTCTGAATCCCTGGGTCTGAATGCAGACACAGTGGATAGCAGTGCAGCAGGTCTCTTGCCCTGTCTATTCCAACTATTAACCCTGCCGGTAATCTGGAGGAATTTAAAAAAAGGCAAACACAGCAGCACGAATATAGGCGATGTGTCTGAATGGTAGCAAACTCCACTGATAAAAGACAAAGTCCACCATTCTCCAATTCTCGTACAGCGCTCTTGACAAAAATGCTTACTGCACACCAAGAGGTTGGCTGTTTCGACCCTGACAGCATCGTGGGGAAACACATGCAACAAACCCTGTGAATCATGGAAACAAACACATAGCGTTACAACTCTTCATGAACGGCTAAATATTGCTTGCTGTACACGGACACGGTCAAACCAAGTTATTGGGTCTGCCTTGCCTTCATGCTTGCTCATGCTCTCATGAATAATTAAGAAGCAGGGTCTTTTCATAGGATAAGAAAACTCCGCTATGAATAATAATGAGAAACCAACGCATCATCACTTCACTAGCAGATTCGCGCTACGTCACCGATTTTGATCCCGCGCCAAAAATTATTTTAAACCCAGAAGATGAAATTAGCTGACAAAAGCTCAAAATGATACATTTTTCCCCACACATAAAGCTGAGAGGTGCTAACGTTGCTTAATTGATGCTCAACACACACAAATCTGTTAAAATTTCAAGAAAAGCACTAGAGGGTGTCTTGAAACTTAAGTGATTTGAATCTTGAATCATGACTAGTGAGCTGCTTTGCATTGCACACATTTGACAAGATTGAACACTTGAAGCTTGTGGCTTTTTTTTGTAAGGAATTTTATGGTGAGGGGTGGTTTGAAAAGATTATAATTTACATGCAAACAAAAGAAACCTGTTGTATAGGTCCTGATTTTGCTGAACATGTACAGTGTGTGTGTCTCAGTAGGACGCGCGTCTCTGAGTGTGAGAATCAGCGGTATAAATGTTTCTCCGCAGGGGCTCTCTGTGCCACAGGAGGCTCCATTTTCACAGTAACGACTGTAAAAATACACTGAACTTAATCTCCAGACAGATCTATACACACACAAACATTGGCAAAGCCTGACAGAAGGCTTTTTCCTTCTTTGTTAAGTGTTAGCTGTGGATTGGCACAACTTTCTTCCAAAGCTTTACGGCTGCCAGCCTACATTCCTAATGAGTGAACTACACCTGAAACATCAGCGCTTTTCACTCCGTTCCAAATGGAGGATCTTGACATCCATACAATTCACAACTCACAGCTGACCCTTCACACACCCCCTAAAAACAAAGCTTCCCTGTCAATTTGTGCCATCCCTAGGGAAATAGCGAGGTATTTCTGGAAAAATGACATAACCGACTGAATTCAGAAAGAAAGGACATTAAAGACATCCTTTCATTTTCCTTCGGCTTAGTCCCCCCTTTTTTATCAGGGGTCACCACAGGGGAATGAACTACCAACTATTCCAGCATATGTTTTACATAGAGGTAGTCCTTCCAGCCACAACACATTACTGGGAAACACAGCAACACGGGGAGAACATGCAAACTCTACACAGAAAAGACTCGAACCAGTGACCTTCTTGCTGTGAGGCGACAGTACTAACCACTAAGCCACTGGGCCGCCTAAAGAAAAATAGAAACTGTAAATTGCCCAGCCTTTCTATGTTTGCGTTGTGAGTCCCATACAAGCACCTATTTACCCTTCTTCATTTTAAAGGTGCAGTAGGTGATCTGCCAAAATGCTAACTGGTTAGCATAATAGCTTTGAAACCACACCCCTTCGTCCAAAAGCATGCCTTCTGAAACACAAATGCGCACTGTAAAGATGAGTTGACAATCCACTGGATTATGTCATTAGCCTGTTAGATTTCCCAACGAAAAACTCGATTATATCTAGCACGTTTTCAGTTGTGTAGCAAGCAAAACTTGTCATAATGTGCTATATTTCATGCATGCAAGGATTACTGGTCTCACTCTCTCATGCGCTTTGTCGTGAAGCGACTACGGTATGCTTAGTGGTTGGCTGGTGGGGTGCAGGAATTACACTTATTATTACTAAGCCAAACTTACATGCTATTTCAGAGCGAATATTCAGAGTAGCATGGTAGACAATATAGGGAGCGCATCACAGGTTGTCATTGTTCAAAAATTAACCAATGTGATGTCATATAAAACCAACTTCAGCTCAGGAAAGCAGGCTAGGTGGTATAGCACTATTTACTTTAAAAAAATGTATTATATCAATGCTGTTAAAGGTCCCTTATGAAACTGAAAATAGTCACATCAATCTTTCGCCAGAAGATTTCAGCGGCTGAACAACACTTCTGTGCATATAACCCATTCGTAAAACAACAAAATCTAGAAAAGCTTTGCATGACTAAAATACTTTTAAAACATAACGTTACCCGTCTAAATTAAATCCTTCAGCCTTGGTGTCGTCCTTTCTCCAGCGTGCAAAACTAACTCCAATATTGATTCAGGATTTTAAAAGGTTTTGATTCAGCATTTGTTTTTACTGCTCTCTCTCTCTCTCTCTATCTCTCGTGTCTAATCTACATTTGCTGACAGACAGTTTGGGCTACTTATCAGAATTATGGGAATTATCGGCCTAACAAATTTTATTGGATGAACAGTTTTTAGTCTTATACCTTACCTTGATATAAATACATTCAGATCATTTACTTTAATCACTACTATTGGGATGTTTAGATACTTTTAACCAGCACAGCAAAAATGTTTCTGAAGACAATCATCTACTGCACCTTTAACCACATTCATGTTATTTGTCTGCAAAGGGTCAATGGACCATTTTCACATTTTCGGCTTTCTCTGTAGCAGAAGAAGAATAAACGAAACTCCACATTGCTGTTATCAAGACTTTCAGAAAAAGAAAAAAAAAATGTGTGTGACTGATAACAGCAGGCAGAGGAGAGAACAATGTCAAATTTACCGTCCTGCCTATTCACTCTGCATTTCAAGCTCCCAGCAAAAGCTGTAATTCTGCTTTTTTGTAATTTGATGCAAATATAATGTAATACATACTTAAGTACTGTACATATAAATGTGCAGTTTTTTAAAAATCTAAATACTAAAAACTTTGAAGGATTTATGAGGGTTATACCATTAAACGCTCCATAACAGTGAAAAGGGTCCAGTGTTAGTTTATATACAGTATAACATCAGAATTACAAAGTAAAAGAGTACTAAAATCGCAATACTAATGGTGCCGGGTTTGCGGGAGCAGTATAGGAAATGCAAGATTAAATTGATTAATGTAGAAAGTCAAAAATATTTGAAAAAAAAAAATAATAAATAAAACTCATAACAAGAGAACCTATTAAAAAAGCTTAAGTTTTTGGAGAATTTCCCCTTTGTTGAAAGGAAATGTCTGAAAGCAGGCTAAAGGATTCCTCAAAACATAACACTGAAAGGATACTATTACAGGATGGTTAAATAAAGTTGTACGAGCGAAAGTCTCTAAAACGCTACGCGAGTGCATATTTTTATCTCCAGTGACCTCTTTGCGTAAATGCAATCAGTCCAGCAATGTTCCCAGTGTCCAGCTTCACTAGCACACTGTGTTAAAAGACCGAGTGTAGAGCTGCAAGGGACAAACTCAATTACCTAAGAGCTGTGTGCGCCAGCCTTTGGACCATCTATGAGGTGCCGTGGGTTGTTTGTGTAGTGCGTGTGCTTTTTTTTTTTGGTGACTATACATACACTTTCATGTTTCTGTGTGTCCATTAGTAGCAGAGCGGGTTGTTTGTCCCCTCGGCTCCAGCAGATTTTTGTGCTTGTTTTGTGTCCTGCTGAAAGCCTAATAGAAATGAATGGAGAAAAATACAAAGAAGCATGCAGGTCCTTATTTGATTCTAGGAAAAAAATAATAATACAGAACTCCACTTCATGACCATCATTTGTTTCTCTTCAGTTGTATTAACCACAGCACCCATTTGCATATTGTTTTACTTAAAGCTATTATATATATTTAAGTTAAAAATAATGCAAATTATATATATATAATTAGCTGTTGATATTTTTCTTTCGTTTTTTAGATGTGCAGGTATGGTTGGGGGCCAATTTGGCAGCGTGGGAGAGGGAATGGTTGGAGGCGGTGTTTGACAGAGTGCGCGCGACGTGGAGTATGGCAAGCCGAAGAGCTCATAAATACACTATTGATCAATCGCGTTTACAAACAAAACGCTGCATTAAACGGCGCTAATACCATTTTAAACGCCGCTAAACACGCCGTTTTGATTGCTAACTCTGCGAATAACGTGCGTAAACCTTTAAAAATGCAGTTTTTAACTGCGTTTTAGTGTTAGTAAAAAGCGCGGCTTACAACGCGACCCGCTTCCCACTAAAACGCGCGTTAAACGTTATAAACTTTAATCCCACTAAATTTAACTAATTCACATATTTCACGAACTAAATCATAATATTAAAATAGGAAATATTTTTAATACAAGACTACAGATGATGTTTCCATCTCTGTAAGTTACTCTGACAGTTAAAATGAGTACATTCACTGAGTGGTTCTGTCACTGTGTTTAATCCTTTCCGGGAAAACTTCCGGGAGACTTGGGATGTCTGAATATCAACAACAACTTTAACGTTAGTGAGATGCGATCCAGCGGTACATCCTTGATAAACTGTCCGACGTGCACTGCTCACTGGAGCTCAGACGAGCGCATGACAGTATGTGTGTGTGTGTGTGTGTGGTCACGTGATGTGCGTTTTCAGTGGACGGAGGGCTGTTCAGAAATGCTAGATAAAACCATAGACTGTAAAATATATGGACGTAGCATCCGTGACGTCACCCAAATGTTTCTGAACACTGCAAAAGAAGCTACAAGTAGGCGCGGCCAATCGTCGCCATTTTGTTTGTGCGTCATCGCACCCACGGTGGGATACCAAACAAGGGAAAAGAGGCGGAAAGTGAGCGGAGCTACAGACACCTGCTGGCACTCTGCTTAGACCTGGCAGACAGACTTTACTTTGGGAGAAACGCTTGATACTCTATTACCTGCAACTCGTTTGTGTTCTGACCACATGTGCTTGGCTGTACACTATATCAATAAAGTGTTTAGACTTTTAAAAACACTGTTGTAATACACTGAGCCACTAAGCATTGTTCTTATGACGTTTTTCTACAGGAGGAAAACGCGAATTACTTCCAAACACTTCAAATATAGTCTGTGTTAGTAAATGCAAGACTATTGATGAAATCCAGCATAACACTGTATGATAACGCTTCAGATGACTGTTCTAGAGCCTACAGCTAATCAATCTGTCAGATTCTGGAGTGCTTTACGGGTCTAAAGAAAAATATTAATGATAAATTATCTTAAATAAAACAAATACATTTAGAGATGGTATACAAGTATATAACTTTACTCACATGGGAAACGGAGGCCACATGAATGGTTTGTGAGCACAATTAAGTGCACACAGCATCCCATATCATCTGATAATTGTAAGAAATAAGTCCAAAAGGCAGCTGACTGTGTAAAGCCACATAAAACAACACAAAAATACGATGAATATGCCGAGATCAGTGGCCAATCTGCCGGATTCAGCTGAGGTGAAGTGACGGCGACCAGCGAGACCTAGCTGTCATTCAAGTGGCCACGCCCTTAATTATTCAAACTTAATATAACCTAATATAAAGGAAATGGATGAGTTATAAAAAAATTCACCCCCCTCACAGTTGTCATGGAGGGTAATAATAGCTATATGAACCAAAATCGTTCTTTGTACCAGGCTGTAAACACCTTTTTTTCTGCTGTAAAGTTGACCATTCTAACAGTGGGCTCAATTGCCACTTGCTCTATTATGGAGCCAGGACTAGTGGAATTTTGATGAATTGCAGTTTCAGTTACTTCCGTATTGGCTTCCCGAGGGAGAGCGGGAGGTTGCCGCTTGGATAAAACACGTTGTGGATGTGGACCATTTTCGTTCTAAAATGCCATTTTAAAACTAAAACGTATTAGTGTAAACAGGGCATGAGTGTGTATTTTTCAAGAGCGGGTTTGCGACGGGGGCGGGGCGGAGGATCGGCGATGCCGGCTCAGCATCGTGTTGTCTATTAGCCATCGTCTATCAGCCCAACCCTATGTGCAGGGTATTTTTTGCTTTTACAAAGGTGAAAAGAGCATGGAAAGTTTCATCTGTAAATTATATTTTGGGTTTAGAGTTGGGTATCGTTGAATTGTTTTATAATACATGGTGCCAAATCAATATTTTTAATACTCAGCACATGCCTAAATTGTGCCTAAATTTACATTTTAAATAAAGAGCTCAAAATGACCTTGGGTTACATTAAATTATTATGATAGGACAGCATAACTAGATGGGAAGTAAAGTTAGTGAGAGATTGGGAATGGTCCATGAGTCGGGACTCAAACTCGGGTAGCTTGCAGTGTAGTTGCGCTTTAAATGTTGTTCCTAAATTGAACAATATATAAAAAGTTTGAAGTATAATCATTCATTCATTTTCCTTTGGCTTAGAGCCTTATTTATCAGGGGTCGCAACAGCAGAATGAACGGCCAACTATTCCAGCATACTATATGTTTTGCAGCAGATGCCCTGCCAGCTGCAACCCAGTACTGGGAAACGTCCATACACTCTCACATTAACACACACAGATACACTATGGCCAATTTAACCTACACTGCATGTCTTTGGATTGTGTGGGAAACTGGAGCACCCAGAGGAAACCCACGCGAACACGGAGAGAACATACGAATTACACACTGAAACGCCAACTGGCCCTGACGGGACTCGAACCAGCGACCTTCTTGCTGTGAGGCGACAGTGCAAAACACTGAGCCACCGTGTCACCCATTTGAAGTATATGTAAATGTAAATTATAAGAATATACAAAACACAGTAAATTCACAATAAAACCAAATCATAACCCAGGGACAATCATTTTAAATACTGTAAATTCCCTAATTTAATGCAGGAGGATTCACAGTCTAAACCCTTAAGTTTCATTTAGTTTTCTACAGGTTAACTATGTTTATATATAATAACTGTTAAAGCTATTAGGTACAGTCATTCATTCATTCATTCATTTTCTTTTCGGCTTAGTCCCTTTATTAATCTGGGGTCACCACAGCGGAATGAACTGCATGCGACAGCGGATGCTCTTTAAGCTGCAACCCATCACTGGGAAACATCCATACACATTTATTCACACACATACACTACAGACAATTTAGCATACCCAATTCACCTATAGCACATGTCTTTGGACTTGTGGGGGAGACCAGAGCACCCAGAGGAAAACCATGCGAACACACGGAGAGCATGCAAACTCCATACAGAAATGCCAACTGACCCGGCTCAATCCAGCGACCTTCTTACTGTGAGGCGATTATGCTACCCACTGCGCCGAATTTGATTGTAACGCAATAATGTACCCCTTATATAAATCTGCTTTGAAACAATATTTCTTGTGAAAAGCGCTATACAAATAAACTTGAATTAAATTGAATGAAATAAACAAATAAATTAAATAATTTCAACCTAATTGTTAATTATTTATATAATATGCAAAGTATTAGCACCCCCCCCCTCCTTAAAAAAAGAGATTTAAAAAATGACTCCATATTGTTCCAAATTTGTTGAACAGTAATAAATTGTAACTAAATCGTATTCACCTTATTCTTCTCGTGCGAGTGGGCGCAGCCATTGAAATCTTTTTGGCTCAAGACTTGTGGTCTCATTCACTTCCATTAAATATAATACATTAAAAATGGCTCATTGTGTATATTTTTTATTATATTATTCTACTTTTTATGTGCAGTCATGAAACACGCTTGTTTGCAGAGCAAGTAGTTTGACTGTTTTCTGCCATTTATTATTACTAGTCATTTCTCCCATAGGCAGCGGGAATCAGAAGTACTTAAACAATCGCAAAAACGAGCGCACTTCCGCATCACAGATTAAGATCTATAGGCTTTAAAACGACATGAGAATTAGTAAATGATGTCTTGGGTTAAAAATAAAACCCAACAAAGTAATCAATACTTCATGTTTAGGCCAATCATTTGAATGTAATCCGAAAAATGGCTGCAATAATGTGCCCTTGTAAAGTGACCTCAAAGTGTCCTAACCAAGCATCTCATGCTATGATTTTGTAGAGAGAAGTGTTGCTGTGGCCACTGGTGTTCAATAGTGTCTTGGACAGTGGGATGTTGAAGGGACCATCTGCGTTTCTCTTAATCACTCGTCACATTTACATCTGAAAGCTCCAGCCATGTGGAACACAACAGTCTACATGCACACATCTGCAGCTTCATGCACGTGTGATTTCGTGCACACTCAAGAATGATTCCTATAGCAGGGCTGAACAGCATATCGTTTGAGCATCGATATCACAATGTGTGTATCCGCAATTGTCACATCGCAGGATTAGATTAATTATTAATAGTAAAAATATAGATATTATCAAATAATAGTTTTAAATAATTTATAAAATGATGACCATGCTATTTGCATTTGATTGTTAATTTTTTGTACTTGAATGCTGTTAGACTCTCCTGAAAACCATTAAGTACTGTTTATTTATTTATTTTTGCTTGTAATTTATTAGAATGTATGCAATTGCACCTGGAAGGGATGTGATAGTAGAAAATAAAATGGGTAGGAGAAAGAAATAGGGCACTCCCTGTTTCATACATGCCAACCCTCTCGTTTTGCCTGGATTCTCCCGTATTTTACCATTCTATCCCACTATCACCCTATCATTCATTTTTCATTTCCAATCATTAATCATTTATCATTATTTTCCCATATTTCTCCTATATTTTTAATCTTGAAATTAAGATAAAAATGTCTGTATTCACTTTCTGTTCATCAAAGCTGTCGATCGTCGCCCTTCCTGTACAACCTCTGAATCAGTGCTGACTAACGGACACGCTCTGTATGATAAACTGATCCCATATCAGCTTCTGTACACTCCATTTAAAAAGGAGCTAAAGTGCAGTACACTTTGGGATTATGTATTTAAACAGACAAATACACTTTATAATAAAACATCCTGCGTGTTTTATTTTAAACACAACTAATTTTCTCTTAAATGAGCTTAAACTGTTACTAAAGTAACTGAACGCTTTCATTATAGATCTGTGCATTTTTAAAGTGACAACTCTGTTATTAAACAAATCAAAACAAGAGATTCACTTGTTTGATAACCGAGTGTCACTTTAAATGGCGTGTGCAGAAGCTGATCTGGGATCAGCTTATCATATGGAGTGCAACCTTCAGTCAGCACTGATTCAGAGGTTGCATAGAAAGGGCGATGATCGACGCACAGCTTTAATGGAAAGAAAGTAAACACAGACTTTTTTTTTGAATTCCCAGGTTCTGCAGGTTTCAACGTCCCGAATTTTCATTGCCAATCTTAAGCCAATTGTAATCATTTGTTTTGGTTCGATTTGGAATTTCCCCAACCAACGCAGAGCCCAGGAGAGCAGAGTGAGTGCTCCGACTTGGCCCCCCTGGTCCGAAAGCAGACATTTTTATTTTAATTTCAATGTGCTTTCAAAGATTAAACATCTTTTTCATATCAATATATATTTTCCCATATGTATTTATTTTTTCTCCCATCCATTTTTTTCTCCCACCATGATGTCCGACTGATCATCCCAGTTGATCTAAATTAAGGAAATCTTTCCAAATAGAGCTATTCAAACCATCGGTGAAATTATATTCGTATCACACTATATATATTGCTGCAAAACAAAATATTGCCATGTCAGATTTTTCCAATATCATAAAGTCCTATCCTATAGTGTAGTGTTTGAATATGTTTGTGTGTGACACGTTTCAACTAGTGCTGGGTGATATTTTGAATGCTGACATTTTAATGTTTTATTTTTATTGGGCCCCTAAATTTCATTAAGACCTTATCATCCTACTTTTACTTGTCTCGTGAGTCAAAAGTCTGTGAGCTTCAAGACAGATGTTTTTTATAGCATCTCTGATACAAACTCCAGTGGCACAATAGGGTCAGAGTTGAGTTTGCAGTTGGACTTCTGACAACTGTATTTTTTTAATAGTTTTTGTCACTCAAAATATTTCATAGTATAAAAGATTCAATTGATCTGTAGCATTTCAGTAAAAAAAAACTGCTCATGAGCTTAAATAACATGTGGAATATGTGGAATGCATGTGAAATGTGGTTTTGGAACATTCTCATTGAAACGTTTGGAAGCAAGACCAAAAAGAAAAAAACATAAAGTGTCTACACACACACACTTTTTTAGTATATATATTAATTCCATATTCAGATGACGCAGTGGCGCAGTAGGTAGTGCTGTCACTGCACAGCGAGAAGGTCACTGGTTTGAGCCTCGGCTGCAGTTGGTGTTTCTGTGTGGAGTTTGCATGTTCTCCCTGCGTTCGCTTAGGTTTCCTCCAGGTGCTCCGGTGTCCCCCACAGTCCAAAGACATGTGGTATAGGTGAATTGGGTATGCTAAATTGTCCGTAGTGTATGAGTGTGTATAGATGTTTCCCAGAGATGGATTGCAGCTGGATCTGCTGAATGAAACGTGCTGGATAAGTTGGCGGTTCATTCTGCTGTGGCAACCCTGGATTAATAAGGGGACTAAGCAGAAAAGAAAATGAATTAATTCCATATTCCACATATGACTTTAATGTAATTGTACATATCCAATTATACCACAGGTATTCAAACGTTGTGTTTATATATAGATTACTTTATCGTATATGTGATATTTAATATTAAGCACTAAATATTTTTAGATTCTCCCAGTTTTCCACATTGTCTGTAAGCAGAGAGCTCATGCTTTCTAGGAGCCAGAAATGCTGGCGGTTCATTTGGAGTTGGACCATCACCTAAAGCATCAGATCAGAGATTATTCATGTGAAATCAAACATGCTTTTGGCAAATATTCAATAAAGCATATGCAATGTGTATGTGTTGAGTATTTGCCTCATAATTGGGACAACAGTGATTAGCGCCGCATGTGTCTTTACCATCATTAATTCACATCACACATGTAGTCAGTTTCGTGTATAAACATTCGGACAACAGTGCCTCTGGTCTAGCTTTCAGTATGTAGATGTGCTTCAGTGTATTGGCTGGCATGACTTTGCCAACGGGACTTATTCTAGCCTGTGTGATTTTAAGGTCAGCCTTGACAGAGAAGAATCGACTAGGACTGTGGCTCAAACTATTGATGCTAATAACCGCTCAAAACTGTTTAGTAGCCACATAAGAACACCTCAGAAACCCCTTTAAAAGGGGACGCATCTTGAAAATGTATTTCTTTACATGTTTAAGTGCTGTAATTTGGTCCACTGTGCATTTACCAATCTAGAAAATGAGGAAAAGAAGAACCTAAAGCAGCTGTTTTTGTAGATGTATTTGCAAGAGCCATAAGTTTTATAGATTATTAATTATTCACAAAATACTGCAATACATGTACAATATACGTATGTTGACATATTTATTCCATCCTGTTGAAATTCTTGATTGTGATTGGCTGGATGCTGTGCGTTAAATCTGTTGAAATTAGGGCTGCCCGATATTGGAAAAATTTTACATTTTAATATATTTTTTTCTGTCATATATAGTGATATAATTTCACCAGTTGACTTAAATTGCTCTATTTGCAAAGTCATTACTTGGGATGAGTTTGTATGGGAGTGAAATATAAATATTTTTTATGTAAGGTATTATATGCATGTATAATAAACAAACAGTCATAAATAAACACAATGGAGCAAATATTAAACTAAATAAACCAACACAGGCTCATTCTGAAAACGTAGCCCTATATACATTCCTGGAGATAGCGAATTATGCAGCCAGAAGTACCTATGGCTGCATTTCATCTTTAAAATGAATGCTAAGGGGCGGTATGATGCTGTTTCTTTTCATGCTTACCATCTGACCGCTTACCTCTGTATGAATGACTTTTTCGCTGTTACCAGTTTGTCTGGATAGTTTGCCATATACATCAGCAGACTTGTGACGCAAAGAGGAGGTGACCACAATGGCGGGGTTTGAGTCCAGTGAAAAACGATTTCAGAAAGCGGGTACGACAAAAACAGAAGCCAAAAAATAAAATAAACAAGTAAATAACAGGGTGAGAATGTGGTAAAATCTGAAACGTGGTAAAATCAGGAGAGGGCTTTTCTTTTTCTGGATTGCTTTTTAAAATGGTCGGTTTGGGTTTAGGGAAGTGGCTGGGCGGGTCAATCGGTGCTTTTGAAAACACTATTGGTTGGGTTTATGGAAGGAGGAGGGTAGGTCAGTCGATCGGTCAGTCAGTCGGCAGTGGCCTCTGGGGGAACAGCAGGAGTGAGAGAAATTTGAGATCTCAAAATGCGTACACAGCGGCCTCTGGTGGATTTGCGAAAACAAACTGCAAAAAACGTAGCTCCTCCTACGTTTATCTGGCGCTCTCCAGAAATGTGTATAGCGGTACATTTTCAGAATGAGCCTGGTTTGCAATAAACTGTGCTTTATGGTTTTCTGGAGGGAGCAACAGTATTCATGTACAGAGATGGAATAATCAAAATTAGCGTGTAAATTAGCATTGGATTGATCTTACTATATAAATAATTTAATAAAATTAATCTTTATTAAACATATTTATGCACTACTAAAAGGGTTTAAACTCTCTTTAAATACTTACACAGTCACAAACACATGTAGGTGATAAACTTTCTCTCTATTATGGATCAATTCTGCAGTGTTGCCGCAAACCTTGTGTGTTTTGTCCTGTGTTTTCTGGTCATCTATAATCCTAACTCAACATTGCATATCTTGCGATGTGACTATTGCAGACGCATACATTGCGATATCGAAGCTCAAACAATATATTATGCAGCCCTAGTTGAAATGCACTGTAGAGTCAGAAAACAGGCGTTTGACATATTCTGTCAGGATGAAAATTGTACAAATAGTGTTATGTTTATTTGCAGAGGCTTCACCGAGATGATGAGTTCAGCTGATGACTACATTGAACCATTGATTTCCTCTTTTTTGCACTTTGAAAATATACATTTTATTCCTTTAGACCGTTCTCACACACACATTTTAAGCCTCCTTTGATGTTATGTTGTCTGAATTAGGTTTTATTCCTAGTCACATAAGGGAAACGGCATAATCAGAAAGGCATTGCTGTGTGTGTGTGCTTGGGTTAAATGTAGAGTAAAGATTCTGAGTGTAGGACACCAAACTTGGCCACATCACCATACTATCACTTCCAATTGATCTCAGTTATTAACTATTTTAATGCTGCTGTAATACTTTGATATGTCTGTTAACTTAAATTTCCAGTTTCCACCTCTTAATTTAGATGTGCAAAGAGGAATTATGTAAACTGATCTGGTCATGTGACATTTTAACAACAGCACCAAAAATGTAAATTTCATGCCCAAATCCAACGACAACTAATAAGAAATAAGAAAAAAGACACAATTGCACGATAATTAATTATTCCAATCCATGATTGACCATTCAGAAACATCCTGGGGCTTATTATTGTCTGACTCTGGTTTGGACACGTAAGGATTGTATCAGCTATCTGGGGATTTCTGACATTTTAGCTGAATGAGATTTGCTTGTTTTGTTGTTTCTGTCAGAATATCATGTAAAAGCTCCACCCTCTTTTAGAAAGCAGCAGCTGATTTGCATTTAAAGTGATTCAGATAGATAGGGGCAAATTTGTCAAGCTGTAGTAAATGATCTGTGAGATATTTTTAGCTGAAACTTCACAAACACATTCTGGGAACACAGATTTATTTAAAATCTTGCCATAATATGTCAGAAGTACCATAATACATCACAATAATTATATGTGATGAATTTTGCATGAGAAAAGCACCACTCACATTTTGGGACAAAATGTAAACTCCCTTTTACCCTTTATGACCTTATTCTTTTCTGCCTAGCTGATAATCTCAGTATTAGCATATTTTAGGCTCATTGTAGCATGAACATGGTGGCTGTAGCTGTTGAACGGAGCGCTTGGAAAGAAAGGGGAGTCTGGCAAATAGGCAGAACAGATTGTGTCGTCTCAAAGGTCAGTGCTGCTTATTTCCTGGAAGGGCCCGACATCCATTACCCTACGCTCCGACTAGACATCTTCCACAAAGCAGGGCGCCTACCTAAAACACCATCCCAAAATAAAAGAAAAGCTTACGTCGGCATCAAAAATAGCAGCATTTTAGGACATGTACACTGTTAGGTGAAAATGATTGAATACTATACATTTATTAAATAATAAAGTGTTAGTATTTAAGAAACACAATAATACTAAATCCCTTCAATAATACTAAATAATGCTAAAAACAGTTTGTTCCTGTTTCGTAAATGTTTGTTTATGGATGTATTGTTTCATCTCATGTTTTCGATGTGTGAAAATACTTTTAAACTCACCCGTCCAATAATATAAAATATTATAGTTAAACATATATTTAAATATTGAATTTAGTCTTTGTATTTTTAGATTTTGAATTTACATTACATACATAAAATGTTGAATAATAATAACAATAATAATAATCAGAGCTGCACAATATAGCTTTTCAGCATCGATATCACAATGTGTGCATCTGAAATAGTTACATCACAAAGATATGCAATGTTGAGTATGAATTATAGTTGACCAAAAGCTACAGAATTGTATTTAATCACTGTATTTTTATGGAGTTTGTATGATTTATGCAAAAAAAGGAAAGTTTTTCTTACTTAAAATTGTTTTCTAGTTTCTGGTCCAAATATCCACATTTCAAAGCAAAAACAAGACTATTTTACTTACCCCACTGGCAGATAATTTTACTTGTTTTAAATAAAAACTCCCTCTCATTTTTTTCTGACGGTCAAAACAAAACAATATTTTTACTTGCTCTAAGAATGTTTTGATAATTGGACTGGAAACAAGACAAAACAAAGTATGATTTTTTTATTTTTTTTGCATTGACGTTATTCAATTTCTGTATGTGAATACTATTCTTACTCCCCAGAAAACTGTCAAATAAAGCTATTCAAACCATCTTCCGAAACTGTATTCATATCGCAATATTTTTTGCAGAAATATCCCAATACCAGATTTTCCAATATCGTGCAGTCCTAATAATAATAATAATAATAATAATAATAATAATAATAATTGCATAATAATAATATACTTATGATGATGATTTTATTATTATTATTAGTTATATCTTTTTAATTTGTAAATATGCTTAAATGTATATTATTTTGTACATTATTTTTCATGTTATTCTTCTGTTTCTGATGCAGAAAACTGAGCGACTCAGATCCAGAAGTGTGTATGTGTGTGTGTAATTACTGCATGCTTCACTTCTAATATATTATTATCAGGCTCTTCCAGTAGAATGAATAGCATGCTTTTGTAATGACCTCCCTTGTGGCATCCCTTCCACTTTTGCATTAGTTTTTTTTTTTTTTTAGTTTTTTTTATTCTTACTTATTTTTCTTCTTTTTTTTTCTCCTGCTCATGCAAATGATGCCACTGCAGAAGTGGTGCTGAGTCTCCTGGGCTGCTTCATGCAATTTGTTCAAGTTACACATTGGATGTGAAAGCACTTTCTGTGTGTCTAATCTGTAATCATTAGCTTTGTCGCTCTCTCTCTCCACGACATTGGCTCAGTCTATCATCCGTCCAGAGTTTGTGGATCGATGTTCAGAGAGTGGCCTGCCAATGCAATCATGTGCTGCTCAGGAGAGATTGGAAGTGACTGCAGAGAATTGACGCTAGTTGAAATGACAATGGCCTTTCCATGAGTCAATGGAGAGAAATGGAGGTGATCTTTAGTTCTGTTATGACAGAAGACACAGCTCGTGCATGTGCACGTGTGTGTGTGTGTGTAATACCTTCACTGGTACAAAAAATAAAAATCAATAAAATTGACAGTAGAAAATGGCAGGTGTTGGCCGGATTTTAACCATCAAAAATACATTTTAAGAATACATTTCTAAATATTATTGGTAATTACTGTATTTTTTGCCATACTAACCAAGTACTAACATCTACAACTTAACTTTTTTACACAGACAAAAACACAAACATTGCAAGTAACCAGTCTCAATACCAGTAATCCTGCAGGGACTTTTTCTTTGTCCTTGTGAAGAAAACTGTTCATAAATCACACAGAATGAAGTATTTCAAACATGTAAAAATGCAGATTGCCTCCAGTGTTTAGGAGTAAGGTTGGGGTAAGGGGATAGAATATAAGATAAGTAATCACTTTAAAAGGTTACACATGACATATGCAGAACTATTGACCCAGTGTTTACAAGAGTTGAGAAGGAGGATGCTCAAAAGTTGTTGTATGTTAAATAGAGAAGTCATATCATTCCTTTGTTACATTTAATCCCTTAGGGTTCCAGCATTCCGTACATAGTACAATGAGCCATTAGTTACAGGAATGCAGAAATGCTTAGGGGTTAAATTAATACATTTTAATATGGTACATTTTTGGTATTTCACACCTTTTATTAGTCGTTTTTTTGTTTCAAGAATGAGGTTCAAGATTTAGAATAAAAGTTTCTTGTAAAACAATACAGCTGCGAAAGATGACTTCACGTACGTCAGATTGTTTGTTTTCTTGCACAGCTGGATGTTGGACTCATAAAAATGTGTTAGCATTGGCCGAACCTGAATAGTTGAAGTCATGCCGAAGTGACAGCCAACAGAGGATTCGGCTTGGTCTTAAAGCCTTTTTCAATTAGTTATTTTCACCATGATGGCATGGCAGCCAAAATAGGACAAATGAGCTCATGTATGGGACAAATTCTGTATCTTTGTCAGTCAGTCTCCGAACTTAAGTCTTCCGAACCCCCCGAACCCCCCTGGCAATGGGCCTGGATCAGCACTGTCTGAATGTGTATGAGAGGCACCGGCACAGCCTTTGGCTTTCTGCCATATCTACATGTAGTGTAGGTGTTTCAACTAAGTCCGGTACCTGAAATAAGTATGCACGACAAGGGTGACAATAGGCCCTCTCCTTCTACTGCTTCAGCTCTGCTTCAGAACATAAACTGCACAGACTTGCACATATTATTGTTGAAAGTTGTTTCTTTAGAACTGCTTGACACACTCGATTAGTAATTCCGCATACGTCATGCTTGACCTTTAGCTTGATTGGATAATGCGTAAAGTCCCAGAGCTTGTGAGAATGAACCTTTGTGGTTACACATACGCACACAAACACATGTACAGTATACTGTAACTATATAAAAATATATGGCTCGCTTGGATTGGGACTTGAGGAGCTGCACATCAATGGGTTCGCTCTTCAGTGTTTGGACTTTCAGCAGTGAAAATTAAACCACACTGAACTAAACTGAACTTCAACTCTGCAAACTGGACTGACACAGTTTCAATTACCTAGAACTTCTATGTCAAGCTGCTTTGACACAATCTACATTGTAAAAGCGCTATAGAAATAAAGATGAATTGAATTGAATATATATTGCGATTGTGCTTGATAATGATTGATTGAAAGATGATTGATAATTTGACTAGATTAAGACCCTTAATCCTCAGCTCATGTCATTTAGGCTCGTCTGAAGCAGAATAATAACCTTATTGTTGTTTCATCCAAAGAAAGAAAGAAATGGTACATTATTATAAATGATTATTTGGGTTATAAATAATTATTTGATTTGGTTGTTTCAATTGTAAAATTGCATATTATAATTTCATAATTTCATATTTTCTTAGTTGCTTTCTGTTTTATAAATGTAATAAAGCAAATTTTAAATATTTAGTTATTTAATGCAACCTTATTGCTAAGTGCTTGAACTATGCAGGTTGGAATCAGTGCTCTGAGGAATACAATTTTCTTCTGTGAACAGAAAACAAGAAGATAATATTTTCACGCTTCTTGAAGATTATGTATTATGGAGACCACACACATGCGAACACTCACATTTGTCTCTCCAGCTTGAAGTTGCAGCAGTGCCACAGCAAGTGTATGTTTCTGGAGTACAATGTATTATGAGGAGAATCCTCAGCTGTGTAGGACGTGGTTTGCTTTGGGGGCGTATGCAAATTTTCTGCAGCATTCAAGATTAACCAATCATTGGAGAAGTTAACCTAATTACACAGAGCTATTTAAAAACGCACCGATGATTCAGTCATAAGAGAGGCATATTTGCTTCATCAGCACTACTTTCTTCACTATGTCTCTCTCTTTTTGATTGCTGCTCCACTGTAATTACTTTATCAACACTGTCGCATTTTGTTTTTTAAGTCCAATGATGTAATGCTAATAACTGACCCCAGCTGGCTGTGGACATGTCTCTGTAAATGGTGTTTTGATTTCAGTTTATAGTGTTTCAGTGACATGACAAAAAGTGTTCGTTTCTGTATCATTGCAGGAAAAGTTAAATGATAGTAGTCTGAATAGTACAACCTCAAATCAGAATAAGTTGGGACTGTCACGATCACTGGAGAACTACAGATCTGTCACTGAACCGGACTACAAATAACATCATGCACCTTATGCACACCAGTTCATTATTCCCTCTGATTACACACACACAGGCCACATTTACACTAATAGGTTATAGTTTTAAAACACATAAGTTTTGCTATGGTTACGCCTTACTTTCACACTACTCCTGAGTTTTCGAGCGCCGAAAATGGAGCGTTTTGAAAACACTGAACAGGCCTTTTTCATTTTAAAACGCAGGGAAAACGGAAACATCTGAAAATGGAGGCATGGCTGCAGACATTCACCTGTCTGATTGGGACTTTTTCCTCAGTATTAAGTAGCCTACACACAGTTCAGTCTTGCATCCTCTCCTGGTAAGTTCACACTTAGCAAGTTTGATATGGAAAACAAACTCCTAAGGACACGTCGGGTAAATCTTCAAACGGAACTGTATACTTTATAACCTCATTCACATCACCCTGGCCACGTTTCTTAAAAATAAAATGAAAACATGATAAATATGATATATTTTCATTTTGATATTAACAACTTAACAGACAATAAAATGTTGAGGTGTCGAGTAGCTGCATATTTATATGACCGTCATCTTCACCGTATGCATATTTATAACAAAACGGAGCCTATAACATAACTGCCTCCTTTTATTCTCATTGAAAATACGAAACATACCCTCTCTCTTTTGCTGAATATCAGTTTTAATAATCAATAATGGCCATTTTAAAAGTATAATGTACAACAAGTTCATACAATATAGGAAATAAAGGCAAGCAATCAGTCAAATGTGCAGAATCAGTGTACGCAGTTACATTAATTAGCATATTAACTTGCGCTCAGTCAAAACACGTTACCTGAGAACAAGTAACATATTCAAAAGACCAAAGTCGGGGAATATGTCGTTAGATATAGAAAACAAGATGAATTAAATATCATGTTTAACAAATATAGTGAGATTACATCCAGCGGTAGGTCCTTGATGAGCAGTCCGACATGCACAGCTCTCATCACTGCAGTGCATGCCTGTGTGTGTGTGTGTGGTCACGTGATGTGCGTTTTTAGTGGTGTAGTATGGACGGAGAGTTGTTCAAAAATGCTAGGTGAAACGCAAGTGTGGACGTGGATCATTTTCATTCTAAAACGCCGTTTTAAAACTGAAACGTATTAGTATAAACGGGGCCACACACACGCACACACACACACACACACACACAAAGGTGATAGGTATTCTCAATGATTACATGTACTACTGTATATACAGTATACATCCCAGTTTTACTCACTCTTTGCTGAATCTTGTTTCTGTTTTTCTGTTAACATTACAAAGCGTTTTTCCCTTGTCTAGTCTTCTGGTGTTTTTGACCTTTCACTTGTTTACCGTGTTTGATTCTTTGCCACCTAGCCTGACCTTGCTTTTTGGTATACTTTGATGCTCCTGTTTTTTGACCACGAATTCCCTGTAATCCTTTTCTTGTCCATTTGGATATGTATATCCATTGTCCAGCGCCTGCGCGTTACAGGGACAATATGGAAAAAACAAATTAAAAAAGAAATTAATAATTTCCAAATTTACTTTGACTTGTATTTCATTGCAAATAATAAGAACACAAAATATTTCATGTTTTATCTGGTCAACTTTATTTCATTTGTAAATATACATTATTTCCTGTCATTCGGACCTGCAACACATTGCAAAAAAATCTCGTATCCCTCAGGCATTACTGCATCAAGAATCATAATCTATAAGCAATATCACCAAATTAGCTCAGGACTAATTTGGTAAACCTTTGTCAAGGACCACAATATGTTGTTACATTCACAAATGGCAGTTAAAACTGTACTGTGCCAAAAGGAAGCCCTATGTTAACAGTGTCCAGAAGCCCAGTCGACTTCTCTTGGCCCTAAGGCATTTGGGAATGACCATCACACACTGGAAACGTGTACTATGGTCAGATGAATCGGTATTTCAGGTATTTTTTGGGAAAATAACCGCCATGTGCTCCGGACCAAAGTAAAAATGGTACATAATACATAGAGATTTTGTAGCACAATATGCTGCCTTCATTTTCAGGGACATCCATGCATAGTTCAACAAGACAATGCAAAAACCCCTTCTGCACAGATTCTGCAATCCTAGTTGCAGAGGAAGAGAATATCTGCAGTCCCGACCTGTCTCCAACAGAGAATGTGTTGTGCATTTTGAAGCGCAAAATGTAACAACAAAGACCCCGTACTGTTGCCCACCTTAAGACTTGAAGGAAGAATGGGACAAATATACACCTAAAACACTTCATCACTTGGTGTCTTCAGTCCCTAAACATTATTTATTTATTTCAGAAATTGCAATGACCCCGGGCATCACAGTGGCTCAGTGGTTAACACTGTCCCCTCACAGCAAGAAGGTCGCTGGTTCGAGTCCCAGCTGGGCCAGTTGGTTTTTCTCTGTGGAGTTTGCATGTTGTCCCCGTGTTCATGTGGGGTTTCTCCAGGTGCTCTGGTTTGTCCACAGTCGAAAGACATGTGCTATAGGTGAATTGGGTAAACAAAATTGGCTGTAGCATATGAATGTGTTTGTGAGAGTATATGGGTGTTTCCCAGTACTGGGTTGCAGCTGGAAGGGCATTTGTTGTGTATAACATATGCCGGAATAGTAAGCGGTTCATTCTGCTGTGACGCCCACAAATAAATAAGGCACTAAGCCGAAGGAAAATGAATGAATGAACGAATATACTGACCCCATATTTTGACCTTTTATTTCAACTGAATTTAATTTCATTTACAGCAAAGGTGCAAAGTGAAATTAATAATAAATTATTGCTTTTATTGATACAACATTAAACTGAGCCCAAACCTTTAAGTTTCACAAAATAAAATTTTAAATAAAACAAGTTTATCAGAAAATAAAATTTCAGACATCAGTTCATATTTGCATATGTGCACACATAATCTTTTTGTACATACACTATTATTAAAATGTTGCATACAAAATAAATAACTTCCTCTTTCTCAGAACTTTTATTTCCCTCTGATGTCACTTATGCCATGTGGATTTAGCCATAAACTCTTTGTAAATGTAGTGTATTCCAGCCGTGTTGTGTTAGAACAGCATGATTTCTGTTGACTACTGATCTCTAGTTAAAACCCTTAGTGTCAGTCTTTCTCAGACAGATGGACAACAGCGTTTCTCTCTCTCTCTCTCTCTCTCTCTCTCTCTCTCTCTCTCTCTCTCTCTCTCTCTCTCTCTCTCTCTCTCTCTCTCTGTCTCTTTCCATCTTCCTCTCCTCAAAATGAATAATACATTGACTAACACTAGCAGTGTATGAAACTCTCTGTTCTTACCAGAAATACACCCTGCTCTCTAAACGTGTGTTTATCAGTGTGTCCCTGTGAGTATTCCTGCTAAACATAAGCACGGCTATAAATCTGTACCTCGAAACTGAGACTCAGTACTCCTCTTTCTGTTTTTTTTTGTGACAGGAGAGTGAGCTTCAGCATGTTCTGCAGGAGAAAGCGCGTCTGAATCTACGCTTGTTCAACGATAACCAGAAGGCAGCAAAGTATGAGCAGGTAAGCAGTCTGTCTCATTTGTGGCTTACAGCTAGATAATAAACCCTCTCCATCTATTCACTCACACGCGCACAATGCCATTGTAATTCGTTCACGTTATCGTTTGTCTCCTGGTGGAGAGCGCTAATGGTGTTTTTGCCACTCGAGTGGAAGTGGAGGATTGTTCCTCATAAAGCTGGAGGCCTTGGGCCGCCCGGTATGAATTTCAGCAGCGTCTAACTCAATCCTGAGTCCCTGTGCCCCGCTGGAGCTCAGCATTGACCACCCACTCGCTCTCCAGATTGATGAGTTCATCTCAGAACGCCTGTATCACTGCACAGCCCAAGAGGATGGAGGATTTGTGCCCTGGTATAAATGTCATGCTGATTTTGGTTTACGCTAAAGGAGAAAGATTGGAAGAAGTGTCCATTTAAAGTGATAGTTCACCCAAAAATCTGAATTTTCGATAAATTTTTTTCTGTTGAACATAAAGATGTTGACAAGATACTATGTTGGAAAAAATACTATGGACGTCAATGGTTAATTCAACATAACCTGATAAACTGAAGGGGAACTACCTTTAGATACATGTCTTTGATGTGTAACAGCACGTTTATTTTAGCACTGCAGTTTTTCTGAGTCAAAAGCCACACATCTACTTCTTTTTAGCCTTTGGTGTTAATATATTTGTGTGTATTTTCTAATCTATCACTTGTATATGACTCCTGTCTAAGGCCTACGAGACTGCGGTTTGGTCCTTAAGGGGTAAAACTTTAATTTCCTAGTAAGTGAAGCTGATATCGTTTGTGATGTTGATCTTGAGATGATAATCTTGTGTGTGTAGTCATGGAAAAGCAATATCCTTAAGGCCTGGTTTATGGCAGTGTCAAACAACATTGTTAAACAAGACATTGTAAGTCAGATTGTGGTTTGTGTGTATTGGAGAGTTTTCTTTCAGGGTCTGTCATATCTGTAGAGTGATTATGAAGAAATACTGATATGTGGAACTGGCAGATATTACATTCTTGTAATAGCTGAATTTTATTATAATGATTGGATTCATGCTTGAACAGCAAGTGCTGTTTACAAGTGCTGATTTGTCACCGGACTGATGGAGCATAGCTGCTGTCATATACATGACATAGTATATTACTCATATACGCAGTAAAAACATATCACTTATGTTCTTGTTATCGAACACTGTCATTTCCGCTGTCATTTCTCATCTTTTTAAATGGTCAGGGGAAAAATGACTTGGTCACTTTATTTTAAGATACAATGCTTGCTATTAACAAACAATTAACGATTACTTTTTAGCTCAGCAAACTTCCAATTGGCTGATTTTTAATAGTTAATAAAGTAATAGTTAGGTTTAGGTATTGGGTAGGATTAGGGAAGTAACAAAATGCCAATATAGACAGATAATAGGCAGTTAATACCCTACTTGTTAACAGTGAGAATTGGTACTTAAACTAAAGTGTTACCAAATACTTTTATCAGATCCACATACAGTACGTGGTATTGAACTTTAGCATATTTGTAAAAGGTCATTTTAATTTATATAACTCCTTAAAGGAGTGGTCTTCAGAGTGTATTTTAAGGCTTGGTTGTGTTTATAAAATGCAAAGCAATGTGTGCTCATGCTTTATTTCTAAAAAATCATGTTATTTTTTCATAAATCTTTAATTATATACTGCTACTCAGCTAACATAAAAACGACATATTATATTTATGTATCATATTTCCTAGTTCCTCCGAAAGACCCGTCCTCAAGAGGCTCTGATTGGTCAGCTAACATAGTGTGCTGTGATTCGCAGATCGGCTTCATGTCACCAGCAAAAGTGTCACGCCTCTAATAGCATGTGCTTTGTCGTTGTGTAAATAATGTCAGTCATAGAAGCTGTTAGCCGTATCAGTTTGAGCCTAAATCAGACAGAAAATGATACAGAGGACACAGCTGATACTCACGCCTGCTCTCTAAATAAAATCTGACAAGTGTCTTTCACATATATTTGGGATGCAGGGTAAGCGGCCGCATTGAGAGACACTGCAGCGCTAGTGAAGATTGTGGGTGTTTACGGGGTTAAATATGAATTTGTAGGTAAATTGTTAACGGTGCCAAACAACATTTCCTGTTGTTTACATCCTTGTTTACATCTTTGCTACAACATCCAATTAACGCTAGACACTGTGCATGTAATAGACCAATTTTAACAAATAAAAATACAGGTTGTGACTCACAATCCACAGATTCTTCTGTTATGGTTGGATCTGTTCCGTCTTTGAGGAGTTTTTAGTGAAATCCAGCACTAAACTGGGAGAGTTTCTGAAAGATGTCCTTTGTCAAATGCTAGCTATATATATTTTTATAATTCTTTGAAACATAATTAAAATTAAATTGTTGTCACGGTCGGTAAGGGGAAAAAGAGGCGAGGACTCAGGTGCAAAACTAAATGGGTTTTTATTAATAGTAAAAATAAAACAAACAGTAAAACAAACTTCCCACAGGGGGAAAACACCAATGAAATCAATATACAAACAAGACTGGGCAGGCTGGCAGGGATCAGGGCTGGAACACACAAGACTGGAAAAAATATCGACGACGAACTGGCACTGGACATAAGAAGAACATAAGCAGTAGTAAATTAACACACAAACAGATTAACATAATTAACTAATAATGGGTTAACAAGGAGGGTGGGACTAGACGATGCACTCGTGAGCACATGACACAAAGAGACAACACAAGCCATGTGTTCACATAAAACAAGACTAGAACACGCAGCCAATGAGAGAACTCATTAACCGCGTGTTCGTATGACAAAACAAACACAACACTGAAGCACACAACAAAAGCACGCGACCACAATGTAAACACAGAGCCACGTGCTTTGACAACAGATGCAAGACACGAGCACACGATAGGTGAAAACACCTTACCGTGCGCTCACACAAATGCAACGCGCATGTTTTATCTCAGCACCAACCAAAACCGAAACCAACTAGGCGGAGACGCTGAGAATGAAACAGCGCGATGCTGACGAAACAAAACACAAACACGAGTACTAGAGTGCGCGTCCCAATGATCAAGAGAAAGCATGCACGGTCCGCGCGCACCTATGACGACGTGCACACAGAGACAGACACAATGACTGAACACAACAGGACAGGACAAGACAGAGCTAGTGTCCGGACTCTGCCACCAAAACAAGAATTTACAAGACGAGAGTGGCAGAACCCTGACAATTGTATGCATTTCTCTTTGTGTCATGTCCTTTGGAAGCCCAAATACAGAAACAGAACAAGTTCTATGGAAAAGTAGCGTTTGGACGGCATTTTAGCTTTCTCTACTATAACATTACAACGCCTCTTGCCACGCCCCCTTGTTTGCGCGGGGTCATGGGGTGTGTGCGCATGGTGAATGCATGTAACATGAAGTATTTGTGATCTCACTAACCTGGATGTATTTTTTGTAGCCCCCAAACTTCGTTCGCTGAAGGCTTTGCTAAGCTAACTAAAAAGCCAATGTAAGAGCCAATGTCTCCCTTTGCATTAAACTTTGAGCGTTTTACATTCAGAGATGTTGTTTATGTTTACACAGCTACATTACACAAAAACCAAAGTTTAAAATATGATATCATAGTTGACCACCCCTTTAAAACAACAGCTATTTGATGTACAGTAAACAATGGAAAACAACTTAGAATTTACTTGATTAAAACAAATTTATTTCTTAATCAATACATAAAATTTAATTATTTATTGATACATAAAACTGTTAAATATTATTACAAATGAAACTAGTCAGCTAACATAACCATAGGACAATAGCCAACATAACCATGTTATGAAAAGGAATCATTTTGGCTCAAGACTTCCGGTCTCATTCACTTCCATTCATTTTTAAACGTTAAAAACAGCTCGTTTTGCTGCTTGGTGTTGCAAACTGATATTTTCTTATTATATTATTCTACTTTGTCTGTATAGTAATGCAAACACGTGTTTGTAGAGTAAGTAGTTTGACCGTTTTCTGCCGTTTATTATTCCTAGTCATATCTCCCATAGACAGCTGAATCGGAAGTTCTAAAACAATCGCTAAAACGCGCGCACTTCCGCATTGAAGAATAAGGTCAATAGGTTAAAAAAATTGGATCACAGTGCATAAATAAGATGCATTCCTTTCTGTGATTTTTGTGTTTTTGGGGTTGAGTAATTGTTAAATGAACTCACTTTAAGTGTACTTTATTACACATTACTCAAGTCCGAGTGCCAAGACAAATAATTAGAGTAATACATTTAGGTTGTTGAAATTAAGCTGGTTATACATTCTGTTATACAGTTTGGTTGTTTCATTTAGAGTAAAAATGGACATAAGAAAATAAAAACATTCTGATTTATGCCAACAGGATAAAGTGGCACTTCGATAAAATAATGCAAATTAATTCTGTTTTATTGTGGACGTTTTGTCCTTAAGGTATTGAGTGCTTGTTAAATAACCTAAAACAAATGTAAAAAGGAAAAAAAGGTTATACTGATGAGTATAAAAGACTGTCTTTGCATAAATTTGATATGGAACCTTGAGAGAATTAACCCTAACCTTATGCAGAGAGGGAGATTAAACAAATATAACTGGGCCCAAAATGGAGCCCTGTTGCACCCCAAACATAACTGAATCTGGAGATGAAGAGAATTTGTCAGCCTCCACACACAAAAAAAGTATTATTAATATGACAAACAAATATGCATCTTTATTACAGAGACCACCTTAATTTGTAACCTTTTTTTAAAGAATGCAGGATCCATTATTGTTGCTGCATTTACTGTACATCCAACAATACCAAAAGTGTGTATTTTCTAAAATCCACATATTGTACCAGGTAATTTAACACTCTTAAAATGGTCTGATTCAGTGCTACAGTATGTTTAGCTCAGAAATCAGACCAAAAAGTACTGAGGATGTGCAAACTGTAGTAAGACAAAGTTGAGATAGACATCTTTAGAAAAAGGCTTACACGAGATCAGTTTCCTAGAAATCACAGCAAACCCTTGACTCTGACCGAAAGTTCTATAACAGCTAAGATAGTTTATGAGAATGATAGTTTATGCTAAGATAATATTTCAGACAAAGAACTTAAATCATCTAGTGGAAGCCATGTTCAAGTGAAAAAACAGAAAGTCCAGATTATTTGATGAGGAAAAGTCATTCAGCAGAACAGCAGTTGTGTCTCACACCTGTGTGTGTGTGTGTGATCTGTAATCTCTGATTTATGTCTGCTAGCATCAGCACCCCGTAGCTTGCGTATAGTTCATCTTTTAGTCATGTCTGTGTCAGTGTTTATTTGGAGGCACTTCTTGGCATCCCATTCTGGCAGAGCAATGTCCTCCTGCTGAATTGTTCGAAGGTAAGCCACATCTAAGATGCCTGAGTGGAACTGCATACAAACGCTGTAGCAAAACAGGATCCTGCTTCTTCATTAGACATTTATGAATGCAAGACCTATGAGGCTGTTGGAAATACAGAGCAAGGAAAAGAAAAGAGAGCCCATGAAAGTGCATGTGAAAAAAGCATCAGTAAAGTATTTGTCCTGTGAGTATGTCAACATGTTACAGACCTAAAATTTCATAGTTATGCTAATGAGTTTTGCGGCATTGACAAGACACTCATGTTGCTCATTTCTATTAATTTAAAAATACATGAAAAATGCCAATAAAAATGCCATTTATACAAAGTGAACTGAATATACAACTTATTTTGTAATGGAGCGGGAACTGTAGTAGGATCCAAATGCAGTTTATTAAAGAGTAGTCAAAGCAGGCAGAGTTCAACACAGCAATATAACAGGGTAATCCACAAAGTAATGATGACTGCATTCGAAACACTACTTCATAGACTTTTACAAAAATCTTCACAATCCTTCTGTTTCGCATCATTGGTTTTGGAGTGTGTATCAAATTAGCAAGGTCACATGATTTCAGTAAGCAGGGATTCCTTTGTGTTTCAAAATGTTTCAAAATTTTAATTGTTGTCTGCTTGGGGTTAGATATGAGCCAGTATAGGATTCTGATCGTATGATAACCTTGGTTTCATGGTATTGTGATTACTGCTCTTAAATATATTCTTTTTAAATGTCTGGGTAAAAAACAAAAACTTTTTTCTCTTTTGAACACAATATATTTAATTTTGAGAAACATATAAACATTTTGGAAGAGTAGACATGTCAAGCTAAATAAATTATTGACTTCTGCTCTCTTAATTTGTTTCAAAAACAGATTTTTTTACAATTTAAAACGTCAAAACTTTTCTGCTGAAGTTAAAAACGTAAATAGAAAATCTTACTCATACCTTAGGTGTAACACCACGCCAGCAGAGGGAGCCCTCGCCCGACTACTGACTCAGCTCCGCTCCCTCTGCGGCTACTTCCTGTTTGTGCTGTATTTCAATGAGTGCTCAGGCCATGCTTCTTTGGGAAGTATTGCCAGTTTACCTGTCGTACCAAGCGTTGTTCCTAGTGACTTTCTTGACTGCATTCCTGTGTATGATCCTGCCTGCCTTGACCACGTACGTTCTCTACCTTTGCCCTTCTGATTTGTTTTGGACTGATTGTTGTTGCACTGATCCTCTGCCTGCATTATTACTACGTCTTCTGGATTTGCCCCTTTGCTTGTCGCTTGGTTTGGACTTCTTTCCTGTTACCTACTATTTGCCTGTTTATACGTTGATGTCTCTGTCTCACCCTTTTAATAAACTTCCGCATATGGATTCAAACAAAGTCTCAGCATCCTCGTTACATTAGGAACGGTATTGCAGAAAATTTTGATGGTTTTAAAACCTTGACTTTTCCAAACCGCAGTATACCTTGAAAACGGTTATCTCATGTCTACTTAGAGTGATCTTAGTAATACCATAAAATCCACATGAATATCGCAGTTTCATTCAGACCATTTGGCAAAGAAATTGGTTGAGTTTAGAATCTTTGAAAAGCTTTGTATTTTCATCACTACCACAAAGAGTAATCCAATAACAGGCAACGGTCAGCATGCAGCAAAAAAATCATAAATCCAAAAGAAAACTGGAAATAAGGAAAACACTGTGAAATATCAATAACAAATAAACTAGACTTCACAGTGAATGATTGAAGTTTATATAATCTGGATTGTCAACAAGAGCAAAAGTAATCATGTGTAGTTCAGGAAATGTGCAACAGCTGTAATGGGATGATTGGTGCAGGGCGTTGTGGGAGGTGTAGTCCCGGTAAATGAGAAAAGTGCAGGATGGGGTGTCAAAGTGGAGATTGTGCCACCCCTGCTGTTAACCGTAACACAAGTATTATATTTTCATAAAATACAGGGGCATAAAATACAAAATGTAACTGTGATTACTGAATGTTGTTATAATGAAAGGCAAAAAAATATAAGTAAAATACAAATTTGAAAAAGAAAAATTGTTTATGCATACACTGTATTGGCTGATTGTCGTGCAATATTCAGCAAATATCAGAACTCGTACAGCTTCTTCGCTCTTGTGTATTACTCCACCCACATAGAGTGACAGCAGATCAATAAACTCACTACAGTTTGACAAATATTGCAACTGTTGGACAACAAAGTATTTTTGAGGCTTTTTAGGCGAGAATGGAGCTGTTTAGATTACAACTATGCAGTTTATTTATAAGGATAGTGCCTATTTTAAATATTTATATAAATCTCCATCAGCCTTTCATTGAGCAGGGCAAAGACGGATGACGTTTTCCATACACAAGATGGCGACAGAGACCACATAATAAGCCACATAATGAGGAGAAAAACTCTAATTTCTAACTACAGCTGATCAAATCATTATTAAACTTGTAAGTGACGTGCTACTGTTAGTCGATCTCTTTCTTTTGTATGTTGTAGTGCTGTATTTATACTATAGTAATTGTAGTGTATTGAGTGGGTGATTGGACTCACATTTTAGGAATGTATGTGTTTTAGTTAGCCACTTTTTGTATCACCTTGAGTTACTTTTTGGTTGGCCACCTGTTTGTTTCTAATGAGTCTCCTGTTTTCGTTACTGCAGACTAGTTTAGTAAAAAGAAAGAAGAAATGCCCGCATGTGTTTAGCGTTTTCATTTATCACAAACACAAAAGCAATCTGGTAGTATTTGTGCTTTTTTGGGGTTAATTATTGTGGTGTCCTGATTGCAACAGAGAAATACTGGGAGATATCTCTGTAGCCTGATGGCATTTCATGCTGTTTAGCCTTATAATCGTAAAATGTGAGCAAAATGATCACTTTTGTCATCAATTTAGACATAACGCTAGAGAATCATTCAAATACTACTTCACGTTTGTGAAATAAACAATGCTTTCTGTTGTTCTGACAACAGAAACAGGCAGAAGAAAGTAGTCTGCGTGTTTGATTTTCTTTTTTATATATATGATAATGCCGTCAAACTGTTGTATTAGCACAATATCACATGAGTAGCAGTGTGATATGGCTGTATATCGTCACTGGTGGGACACAACGCATGCTTCCCACCAGTGCCGATATACAGTGCACTGCTACTTGTGTGATATTGCTCATATATATTGTAGTGCTGGACAAAAATGAATCGCCATTAATCACATCTAAAATAAAAGTTTGTTTTGACATAATATATGTGTGTGTGCAAATTGTTTTAAATACTGTATAGTTCTCATTTCATATGCATGTTTTTTCACAATTAAATGTAAATAAAATTTTAAAAGAAGTAAGTATATGTGTATAAAGCAACCACAAAAGAAAGAAATCAGGACTTCTTTAAAATGTCCTTGCCAAAAATAAATAGAAATACCGCAGGCTTTATACGGTATATTTTCCTGTGTTGTGACAGTAGCTCAAAAGCTTCTTATGTTTGATGCTGAACTGAGAGCAGTAATGCTGTGACGTCTCTGAGTCATGTGAGCTGCTCTTGCTTGAATAGAATGGTCCTTCATGCATCACTTCTTTTGTGAGTTAACCCTCGTGTCTGACAGCGGTCCAAGCGTGAGGCATAGGTGAATGTACAGCTCATCTAGATGCCAGATCTCCATCTACTCTCTTCAGGCTGTTAGTGGATCAGCAGAGGAGCAACACTTAAGAAAGGGCTCTTCAAACCTAAAAAGACACTTCATCAGAGATTTTAAAGGGATAGTTTAGCCAAAATGAAATGTGTGTCTACATGTACTGAACTTTTTCTTCTTCCAAGCCTGTTTGAGTTTCTTTCTTCTGCTGGACACATAGGAAGATATTTAGAAAAATGTTGGCAGCCAAACCATTGATGATAACCACTGACTTCTATTGTATTCTTTGTCCTGCTATGGAATCAGTTTTTATTGGCAACCATTATGCTTTTATTTGAGTTCAATGGATGAAAGAATCTCTTGCGAGTTTGAAAGTAGATGAGGATTTTCATTTTTAGCCAACTGTCTTTTTAAGACCATGATTATCTAATATAAAATAATAGTGATAATAAGAAGAAGAACAACAACAATAATAATGTGCCTACCTGTCATAGCTTGCATTGCAAAAAAAGTTTGAAGCTTTGCATTGTTAGCACTTTTTGTGTTATTTCCTCCTTAATGACTTGTTGTTTTCCTTATTTGTAAGTTGCTATGAATAAAAGTGTCATTATGTAATGTTGTTGTTGTTGTTGTAATATGCAGATGAATATTTATTTCTTATGGATGAATATTAGCTTCTGGCTAAATCCGGTAGATTGTATCAAACAGAAACATTAATGTAAAATATGTGCATGGTTGTTTTCTGAATAATATTTTAGCATTAATTATTTTGTTATATAATTATTTTTATAATCATTATTACATAATATTCCGTATTGGTGTACTTTGCATTATTGATATACATTTACTTCAAGGTGTATTAGGTCATCTTTTAAACAAATAAATTGTCCTTTTGAGAGATTTTTTTTTTCAGTTCTACAAATGTTTTGACCAAATTTACATTTGTTTGTTTTATTGTTGTTATTATTATTTAAAAAATACATTTATGTGAAATGTCACACTAGTTGCACTGTATTAGCATTGCTGTGAAAATGTGATAACCTGAATATTTCAAAAAGAACTGTTGTACTCTTTACCAGAGTGTGTTTCTAACAGGTTTGAAATATACTTGCTGTGGTAGCTAGATTCAAACACACCTTTTACCACTGCACATAAATGGTCAACTATATGCGACAAACAAAAAAAAATGATGTGATTTTTAACAATATTTTTATTTATTATGACATTGTTGTATACCTTTTCTCTTCAATAGGTTAAAGTTATTTAAAAAGGCTGTTGAAATAAAAGAAATCCACTATTTAAATTACTTTTATGCTATTTAAAAGCCATGTGCACCTACTGACAGTTAAAGGCTGCTCTCTCTTTCTCTCTCTCTCTCTGTCTCTCTCTCTAAAGTTGCTTTATTGGCATGACATTTACACTCAGAAATAAATGTACGAGAGTTGTCACTGGGGTGTATTTTTTCAAAAGGTTCACATTTGTACTCAGAAATATACATATTAGTACCTAAAAAGTACAAAATTGTACCTCGTAAATGTTTTAGGGACTAAAATATACTTTTGAGGTAACATTATAGATCCTAGTGACAGCTCTCGTACCTTTATTTCTGAGAGTGTAGTAAAACATTTTAGATACGTATGAAATATCTAAAATATTAATATCATTACATTAAAAAATGTACAGCAAATGAGCAAATGAGAAATACAATACAGATAAAGGCAAAAAATAGACATTATTGCTAAAATGTATAATAATTACAAGAATAAATAAAAGTGTAGATTATTTAAATAATACAAGTTAGTCGATTAACCATTTTTATTGGTGTACAAATATTTTGTAGCCAATATATTTTGTTCTCTCCGAGCAAATTGTAAAGTTTATCTGAGTCGTTCATTAAATGATTATTCATTTAATGTTTCTCTTGCTGCTGTGCGCATGCAGTCAGCTGCAAAAAGGTACTGCAAAAAGGCATACAAATGACAGCAACTTTAGAAATCGAAAGTAAAACCTGAATCCTGGACATTTTAGGAGATTCAGAAACTACAATCGGACACAATTTGGCGCAAAAGGCGCGTCTCTGTGGGTCTCTGTGAGTGTCGACAGTAGCCAGCAGTAGGAAACGGGCAGTCAAGAGAAGAGTTTCCACTGGTTAATTGATTGCGAATGTTTAGCTTTCTTGGACAGATACAAAATATTATTATTCATTATATTATTCATGGGTTACCACCAACTATACTTTGGTTAATATACCTGGGTGCCCCCCCACCCCAACTTTTAAGTTATCAAAATGGATGCCTTAACTTTTAATGTCTTTTAAAAAATTTCCTAGTGGCAATGTAGTCACTAGACCCACCAGAGGGCACTCCATTTACCCATACACTCCACAAGCTGGACTACACGTCCCATAAATATCTGCACCTTACACCTGATACTGCTTGATGTACTACTGTATGTACTACATTTGAATTTGGATTTACACAACCGTTAGAAAAATACTTTCTTTCTGTGCCATTGGTGTATAGTGGTTAGTGTGGACACATACACTTTGGTGCTCACGGCGACCCGAGTTCATTTCCCGCCTCAAGATCCTATGCTAATCCTTTCTCTATCTCTGCTCCCCATGCTTTCCAATCAATACTCTCTACTGTCCTATCTGTTAAAGGTGAAAAACTCCCCAAAAAATTAAAAAGAAAAATACTTTCTATATGTGTATTAATGTGAGTAGTATGAAAGGAATTTGGACATGGTCATTTGTCATTGTAACATGACCTACCTGCGTCAGTTGCGTCACTTAACTCTCATTTATGAATTCTCTCAGGTGGCATCATGGGATAGTGGTGTGTCTCACTGGAATTAATAGGTCATCCAGGTATTTCGGACCTGCAATACTATCAATTCAGACATATACACACACTGTTTTTCACATACTGTATACACTAGTAGGGAAGTATGCAGTTTTAGACGCAGCCTCTGACTCTTTGCTAAATCTTGTTACTTTCACATACATTTCTGAGCGTTTTTTTTTCTCTTCATTGCCTTATTTGTTTTTAATTTGGATTGTTTCTATTCGTATAACTGCTTGCTGCCTGTCTCAACCTGTTGCCTGTAAATTGGATTACTCTTTTTGGATTACATTTGATATTTGTGTTTGCACCTGTTTGACCCCTGCCTGTTTGACTATTTTCAATAAAGCTGCTTTTGGAACCTTAGTTCTATGTACATATTCTCGTACGTAACAAACAGCTTGTGTATCTTTATTTCTGAGAGTGTAGGCCCACATACTGTACATACTTATTTTAACCACCTACATAATAATCTTTGAATTATTCATTCATTCATTTTCTTTTTGGCTTAGTCCCTTTATTAATCTGGGGTCGCCACAGTGGAATAAACCGCCAACTTATCCAGCACATGTTTTTACGCAGCGGATGCCCTTCCAGCTGCAACCCATCCCTGGGAAACATCCATACACACTCATTCATTCACATACACTATGGACAATTTAGCTTAGCCAATTCACCTATGTCTTTGGACTGTGGGGGTGCAAATGCAGGGAGAACATGCAAACTTCACACAGAAATGCCAACTGACCCAGCCGATCTTTGAATTATTTAAAAGTTATTGAATTGTCATAAAGTTTCTCTGTTCATTATCTGTTGCTAATAATTTTACATTTTGAAACCAGATTCTGATTAGTTTTGTTCATTACATGTTTTAAATGAAACTTGTCCAACAAGCAGGTTGAATACAAATGTAAGAGGTCAGGCATATTTCCCTCAGAACAAGCGTATTGAGCTGTAATTGCGTGTGTGGGGCTCAGGTTGCAGATAAGAGATGAGTGTCAGATGGGACAGGTGTGGAGTCTGTGCTCTGACAACTCAGCTTTTTATCATGGCTGACGCTGCGATCGATACTGGACATCAACCCCTCTGCTCTGTGCCAACAAACACACCACGCTCACGCACACACACGCACGCACACACACACACTCTCTATACTGTATCACATATCACAGCATGAATATTGACAGAATATAGCACCTTCAAATTCATCAAATATCAAAGCATTTAATAATGTAATTGAATCATTTGAAGAAACATATTATTTTCTGCAGAAGGAATTCTTTTTGGAACATGAGCTTCCTAATCTGACAACTCAGGCCTGGATGTTTTTAAAAGCATGCTGTTGTATTTAATTTAATTTAATTTAATTAAATTTAATTTAATTTAATTTAATTTAATTTAATTTAATTTAATTTAATTTAATTTAATTTTTAATGGAATAGTATATGGAAATGTATAAACTTTAATATCTCAATGTTACAGAAATTTTTTTAAATTGTATTATTAATTTATTGTAGTAAAATATCTTAACCTAAAATACAAATTAAAAACAAGCTGTACAGTGGCACAGTGGGTAGCACAATCGCCTTATACAAGAGGGTCGCTGGTTCGAGCCCCGGCTGGGTCAGTTGGCGTTTCTGTATGGAGTTTGCATGTTCTCTCTGTGTTGGCGTGGGTTTCCCCTGGGTGCTCCGGTTTCCCCCACAAATCCAAAAACATGCAAAACAGGTCAATAGGGTAGGCTAAATTGTCCGTAGTGTATGAGTGTGTATGGATATTTCCCAGTGATGGGTTGCAGCTGGAAGGGCATCCGCAGCATAAAACATATGCTGGATAAGTTGGTGTTTCATTCCGCTGTAGCGGCCCCAGATTAATAAAGGGACTAAGCCGAAAAGAAAATGAATGAATGAATGAATAATTGTTACGATAATTAGCTGGGGTGCCCATTAAACTCATTACAGAGCACTCCGTCTTATCTGTATGCTATCTGTTATTTACATGGACTACAACTGCTGAAAATTTGCCAAAAATTTGGAATTTAAATGCAATATTAAAGCTCTCAATATTATAACTGTTATAATAAAAATATGTATTGTTTAGTAACCTTTTTTGAGATATGATTAGCTGTATACAATAAATGTTTGTATTATATTGACATTTTGTCTAGGTGGTTCTGGAATTTAGTAGCCTGAAACCATTCTATAATTCTGAAACCAGTCCTATATGTCACGATCATCAGCGATCATAACTCCCAGATCACTGGATCTCACACACATGGACTACAATTCCTCCATTAAGGGACTACATATTCAGTCATGCCACACACATACTCACACCTGCTCCAAGACTCTACTGATTACACTCGCACCACCTGAGCATTGTCAAAGACTGATTACAGACACTACTTAAACAGCACACACTCACATTTCCATTGCTGAGTCTTGTTATCTGTAAAGTGACATTACAACGCGTTTCCCTTGGTCTTGTTCCTCCGTGTTTTGATCTTTGCCTGGTTTCCCTTTCTCCTTGTCTGCCGCCTGTCTACCGACCTCTCGCCTGTGTTTGGCTACGATTCTGGACTGCCTTTATACATCTGTTGGCACCTGTTGACCATTGCTTGCCTGACTTTGATTAAACCCGCAAGTGGATCCAAACTTCAGTTGTCTGTGTCACTCCCCGTGTTACACTATAATTCTGTCATCATCAAACACTGGATAAATATGAAAATTTCACTCTTGCAATTTTGTGTTTACAGTCAATCTGTATATCTTAAGAAACAATGATGAAGCTCTAGTCATGTAACAGCAGCAACAACAAAGATGTATGGTGGTGCCAACATAGACTCATTCTGAAAATGTAGCCCAATATACATTTTTGGAGATCGCAAATTACTGAATGTAGCCAGAGGTACATATGGCTGCGTTTCCTCTTTATAACTAATGCTACGGGGCAGTTTGATGCCGTTCCTTTTCACGCTTACCAACTGACCGCTTACCTCCTTATGGACGGCCTTCCTGCTGTTACCAGTTTGTCCAGTAGCTTGCCATGCATGTCGGCGGACTTGAGACGGAAAGTTGACCATGATGATAGGGTTCGAGTCCAGCGAAGAAACGGTTCTAGAAAGACAAAAACAAAAGCCAAAAAATAAAATAAACAAGTCAGACAAGGGATTTCTTTTTCTGGATTGCTTTTTAAAACTTGGTTGGGTTTAGGTGAGTGGGTCAGTCGGTGCTTTTGAAAACACTATTGGTTAGGTTTAGGGATGTTGGAGGGTGGGTCAGTAGATCGGTCAGTCAGTCTGTCAGTCAGTCAGCCTCTGGTGGATTTACGCGAGAACAGCAGGTGCGAATGACACTAGCGAGAGAAATTTTATATCTCAAAATGCGTACACAGTGATCTCAGGTGAGTTTGCGAAAACAAAAACTGCAAAAAATGTACCTCCTGGGACGTATTTGGCGCTCTCCAGAAATGTATATAGCGGTACGTTTTCAGAATGAGCCTGGGTTGGGTCCTGGCCAAGTCTTCTTCCTTTTTTTGTGTATCTCTGTGACAGAATTACATCGCCACATACTACATCATTTTCAGTCAGTTTGACTGATTTTGTGTATGAAGATATATTTTGAGACAATGCAGAATTTAAAGATTTTTTTTAATAATAGAATAAATGTTTGGATAGGGAAAGCTCTGACTTCGTGTGGATATTTACTAAATGGTAACCTAACCAAAAAAGCACGAAACAATCAAATATAAATGTAAAAATATATACAATAATGTTTATCTCAATGACACTAAAATACACTAATGCTCTTTGTAATACAGTAATGCTGCTTTCTTATAAAAAAAGCATTATTTTTATCTCAGTGACCCTAAAATAAAGCACTGTTTTTTTTATATAAATAAAAGAGTAATACTGCTTATCATTTACAGAGATGTACGAGTGGAGCAGATGTTCCTGAAGGGACATGAGCATCTAAATCTGCCCTCTCAGACCCTGCTGTTTACAAAAGCATGCTTTATGTTGCTGGATTATGTTGAACAATTTCACCTATTAGCCTTGTGGCCACATGAGTCCAGATGGTCTTATTCATACGAGACTGTCCTTTGCCTTAATGCAGATCTAAAGACACTCACAAGTACAGATTGAATTCAAACCTGACATTTCAGTGAATGCCAGTGTGTTCAAGCATCTGTTTCAGCAGTTTTGTTGGCAAGATTGAATGATCTTTCACCTTTCTAACAGAGTTCGGAGAGGAAAACAGTGCGAGTCTGAATGTATTCTTGATCAAACTCTACCTCTGCTTCTGTCTGTTTCTGGATCAGGTGAAAAGCGAGTATGAGCAGCTGCAGGAGGCTCTGTACACTGTGACAGTGGAGAGAGATTGCGCTCTGTTGGAGAGGACTGAGCTCCAAGGCAAACTGGAGAACCTAGAGCAGGTGCTGAAGGTGAGAGTCAGCGTCACTCGTATCATCAATTACAGTAGAATTGTTCTTTATAGGCCTGCCTGTCTTTCTGTCTGTCTGTCTATCTGTTTGTCCACCTGTCTGTCTGTCTTTCTCTCTGTCTATCCATCTATCTGTCTTTCTATTCGTCTGTCTGTGTAAAGTCACAGTTTCCGTATGGCTTGGTATATAATATGTTCGGTAAAAAAACTAAACAGGACTAAATAAAAATATACAAGTAAAATTGAATACTAGACATTTCAAAAACAAACAGTGCTTTTCAGGTTTTTCATGTATCTAACAGTAGTTTTCATGTACAAATCTGAATAATATAATCACATATAACACTGTGCATATAAACTTCAATGTATAAATTCAGTAGACTTTGAACATTTTGAAGCAATATAGCTATTCCGTCAAGAGCCGAGTGAGTTATTGCAATGTCTTTTGTTGTTTGATTAACTTTAAAAACACAGACTGCAGGAATAAGAGGATATCCAGACATGCAGCTCATTGACAAAGTTACACACAACACATCAATGTTGATAAGGTGTTTACTAAGCACTGATCTTTAATAGATTCCATGTAGATCAGTGTTTCTAAGGCATTGCATGGTCATCAAGTAGGCATCTTGAAAAAATCATTGCAAATAATTGAGTTTTATAGCTCAGAAGCAAGACTTAATTTGCATGTCATAACATTCATTGACAAGTCATGATCACATTTAAGTTAACTTTGCGCCTTGATGTTCAATTTTAAATAACAAAACGTATAAATTTTGTTTAAAAACAGACAGTGATGTACAGGATGGCTTTTGGTACCATGTGTGCTCACACGCTCCCAAAAGCAGGGTAATGGCGGTGTTAATGACATGCGTCACACGTCACTTTCAATTGCTCCCTACCTGTCTGACTATCTATCTTTCTATCTATCTATCTATCTATCTATCTATCTATCTATCTATCTATCTATCTATCTATCTATCTATCTATCTATCTATCTATCTATCTATCTATCTATCTATCTATCTATCTATCTATCTATCTATCTATCCATCCATCCATCCATCCATCCATCCATATACTTATCTAACTGTCTGACTGAAAATGGCCCTCATCACATAACAGCAATGAGAATGTGTCCTGTGCTTAATTATCATAATTACTAAACACTATCTTTGGGTTGGTGGGTGAAATGTGTGAGATTTTTAAGTAATTTAAAGATCCAAATTTTTCAAATCGCGTTCTATTTGGAGCTTGGAATAAAATAAAAGTATCTATTTGTATCTGGTTGACTGATTAGCCTTCATATAATGCTGAGTTGAATCCAAGCATCAACCTGTTTGGTGGCAAAGTAAAAAAAAAAAAATCGTAGTCCTTAATCTTCTAGTGAAGTGTCAGTATCTAAACTCATGACAGATGTTTCAGGAAACCCGGCTGACCATGTTTAAGGTCCTTTTAGATCATAACCTCCACTGTTTTTTACCTTTTAGAACTGTCGATCGCCCTCAAAGTGTGGATCTGTGATCGACTAGGAGTCCTGGAGCGCTCTTCCCCTCCCTTAACGTCTAACCCTGTCCTGTCCTGTCCCTCCCCTCTCCCTGCCTCCCTCCATATTTTTCATTCATCAGGTATCTCTAAAGACTTTACAGAAGCCAGCACTAACTGAATGTGGACCTTTTGACTGAGTACTAACAGCTGATCCGGATGCAGTATGCGATCTGAATGGTCAGCCGGCTAAGGAATGCGTTTGTGCATGACTCAACAGTTATGCACAATTATTACACCCCTCCCTTCACAAAATAAACTAACCCAGCTCTACTTTTGAATGTGAGGTTATAAATGCTGTTAATACTGTTAAAATATATGCTGTTTTTTTATTAATGTACAAAGTGTGAAATATGTTTTATAAAGAAAATTAGAGATTGACTAGCAGTATCTATTAATAATAATTAATATTTAAAAATAAATGTAGAACATGATTCTGAGGTCACATTCATCTAGTTTTTGTGCAGAAGCCTCATTACTGCAAAATTGTACTGCTATTTTGACTGGGTGACTACAATAATTATTATTTTAAATAATTCAAACAAGTGAATGAATGAATGAATGAATGAATGAATGGATGGATGAATGAATAAATTAATTTATGAACATAAATTAGTCAATGAGTAAGTGAATTTGTTAATAAATGAGTGAGTAAATTAATGAGTGAGTGATTGAATGATCAAACGAGTGATTCAATGAATGAATAAGTGAATGAATTTACAAATTAATAATTGACTGAATAAATGTTTGAGTGAAGTGATGAATGAGTGTGATTGATTGAATAAATGATTGACTTAATTAATGCAAGAGTAAAGTAAGTGATCATATGAAGGAATGTGTGACTAATTCATTTAGTCAATGAATTAATGTCTGAAGAATTAGTAATTAGTGAAGTAAATGAGTGAGTGAGTGAGAGTGAAAGAGTATAATGAGTGATGAATGAATAAATAAAGTGAGAGATGAATGAAGAAATAGTAAATATGTCAACGAATGAGGTGAATGAATGAGTGAGAGAAAGATGGAGGATGAATGAATGATTAATTCAATCAGTCAAAGAGTAACAAATTAATAATTGACTAAATAAATGTGCGAGTGAAGTAATAAATGGGTGTGAATAAATGAATGAATGATTTAATGCATGAATGAAGTAAGTGATTACATGAATGAGTGTAAATTAATGACTTAGTGAATTAATGTCAGTGAATGAATTAGGAAATAATTAATTAGTTAAGTAAATGAATGAGTGAGTGAGTGAGTGAGTGTGAGTGAGTGAGTGAGTGAGTGAATGAGTGAAAGAGTATATAAGTGAGTAATGAATAAATAAATAAAGTAAGAGATGAATAAAAAAATTGTAAATATGTGAACAAAGGAGGTGAATGCGTGAGTGAATTAATGAATAAATGAGAGAAAGAGGGAGGATGAATAAACTTCATGAGTTACTGGCTGAATAAATGAATAAGGTAAGTAACTGAATGAACATACTGAATAAGTTCATTAGTGAGTGAATAATGAATGATTGAATGAATGAACATATAAATCAATAAATTAATGAGTAAGTGAACGTATGAATGAATAAATAAATAAGTAAGTGAATGAACATATGAGTAATTGAATAAAATAATGTGAGTAAATTAACAAATAAATAATTGAGTTAATGTGTAGTGTGTAGTAATGAATGAGTTTGATTGAATGAATGAATTAATGCATGTATGAAGTGATTTTATGAATGAGCGTATGAACGAATCAATGTCAGTGAATGAATTAGTTAATGAGTAGTTAAGTGAGTGAGTGACTGAGTTAGAGTATATAAATGAGTGATTGAATGAGTTGAGTGAATGAATGAGGGAGTGAACAAATGAGTGTGAGTGAATTAATGAATAAATGAGAGAAAAGGGGGGAGAGATTGGATGGTAATTGAATGAATGAATGAATGAATGAATGAATGAATGAATGAATGAATGAATGAATGAATGAATGAATGAACGAAGTGAGTTAGTGACTGAATGAACATTCAGTATAAGTTAATTTATGAGTGAATGAATGAATGAATTACTATGTGGGCATGTGGATTAATGAATGAATGAATAATAGGTAAATGAATGAATCAGTAAATATAATTATGTTATAACCATTAAGTTATTTAATAGCAATTACTTGATAACCTAAAATGAAGCTCTTATTTACTTTCACATCAGTCTGATCATATAGCCATAGCATATTTCACACACAGTACAGTTTGTTTACCTGCTGAAGGTTAGACTATTCTAACCTTTCTCTTTCCTGCACTCCTCTTTCATAACAGCATGGAAAAAATCCCTCCTTTACCCTTTATCCCTTGTAACCTCACCTGTCGCAAATGGAAAGGAAATTGCTAGGTTTTGTCACTGTATAATTTTAGCAGGTCAGACGAGCTTCTGGGTGATGTTGTTTGCCAGTAATCGGCGCTGATTGAACATGCTGTGTTGTTTGCACACACCCTTTCATGTACGAAGCCATGACCCTAAGCCCTTTATTGATCACGCGGAGCTCCATGGTTGTGCTTAGCCTGGCTGATTGACATGAGCTCACTTCTGTTTTTGCTTTACCTGAAGGGGTGAAGCAAATGACACAAACCTGATTGACGACAACATTTTGCTTTTGTTTGCAGCGCTTAAAGGGATGGTTCACCCAAAAATGACGGTTCTGTCATCATTTACTCATGCTTGTGTCATTTCAAACCCATATGCTGTCATTGTAGGGCAGATATATGCTATCTTTTTGTTGTTGTTTTGGTAGTGCAGATAATTATCAGGAAACAAGTTTAACCATTATTCACTGAATATCATTAAAGGCAACAGCATATGGGTTCAGGATGACTCAGAAGATTTTTGGATGTGCTGTTCTTTTTAAAATATATATGTCTTAGCTTATTTTTTATTGAAAAACAGATATGTGCACATATTTTTCAAGGTGTAAGAGTGTTTTATTCAGTTAAAAAGGATCATTCACCTGAATATGAATATGAATGGTGGTTCGGTTTGTACCTGGGTTTAGAATTCAGCAAAAGGGAAAAACTAAACATAATATTGCTCTTTTTTGTTTATTTGCTACATAATTGTGACTCTGTCCTGAATTGAAAGCAATTAAATTAAAAAAAATCTTAAAATTAAAATAATAATAATAATAATCAGCAATAAAAAACTGTGATTAAAGCGATAGTTCACCCAAAAATGAAAATTCTCTCACCATTTACTTACCCATCATCTGTTCCAAATCAGTTTGAGATTTTTGTTCTGTTGAACACTAAAGAAGATATTTAAAGAATGTTGGAAGCCTGTAACCATTGATATCCATACAGTAGTAGGAAAAACCAATACTGTGGAAGTCAGCGGTTTCAGGTATCCAGCAGTGAGTAAATGATGGCATCATTTTTGGGTGAACTATCGCTTTAATGCTGTAATACACACTGTAAAATACACCTGCTGGGTTCAGCACAATAGATTGTTGTTGGGACAACATGAAGGAATTAAATTTATTTATTAGTTTTTACAAATTTAATTGGATAGAACTTAAAACTTAAAAATTGAGTTGCTCCATCAACAACAACAACAAAAAAATAATAATTGTATTTTTTCAGGTCATTTTGACCAAATAGTTTAAACAAACTAGTCCAAAATCAAACAAAAAGTACTCAGGGGTAACTTAATCAATGTATCGGTGCTCTTTGGGTAATGGATTCATCAGAATATACCAGATTAGCCATGTCAATAAAGGCTTTTTAATGTTTCCACAATTTTTAAGTGCTTTGGACTTAATTTTGCAGATATTTTTTTGAGTGTATACAAGGAGCCCAAATAATTGCCTGTTACAATAAGTACACAGTTACTACGATTACAAATAAAAGCAGAGCCCCCCAAAAAAATACATCCAATTCCTGTTTATTTAGAATTAATAATAAACATACATACCTTATTGAAAAACTATTAATCAACGTTTTAAGAATGAATATTCTGTTACAACGTTCTAGTGGCGACCTCTGGTTAAAAAAAAAAGAAGGAGATTACAAACTTATTGAAAATCACAGTTATAAATCAGGGACTGAATACATATTTAGTATACATTTAACAGGTGATATATCAGTGTATACTCACAGCTAAGCTTATAAAATGCTAAAGCTTAGACTAAATACTATAATCAGTCAATTTATAGTTGTATCTGGGTTCATTATCTCTGCTAAAATAATTGATGTAATCACTCAAAAAATGCTGGGTCATTCAGACAAACAGTAGAAAAGAAGTGCAGAGGAATACACAAGAATGTTCAGAGTGAATGGCTCCTAATTCTGAGCTGATGTGCTCGGAGAAGACTGAAATCTTAGCGTTTAGATCAGATACTAAAGGATTACAAGGAATCTCTGTTTCTGCTGCTCCTGGAGACGATGATCTTTTATAAGCTGATATAAAAAGAGGGTCTGTAGTTCAGAGCGGGGACTCCTTTGGAGAGTTTTAACAGCATTTCAGTGTGACCTAAAAAGCATTTAAAGGACCTGCTTCACCCAAAAGTGAATATTTGATCATTTACTCACCCTAATGGCAATCTACATGCAAAACTACATTTCAGTTTTCTTGTACACGATATAGAACAAAAAGGAGTTCTCAACAAGCATGTCTAAGCTGCTGATTTACTATAAAACTCAATAGCTAATGATTGCTGTTCCTCATCTGCTTTCATCTGCATGACAAAAAAAAGCAGCTGGGACATTCTTCTTAATATCTCCTTTTTGCGTTCCATTCAAGAAAGTAAGTCACCATGAGGGTGAGTAAAAGATAGGATGGTTTTCTTTTTTAGGATGAGCTGTCCCTTTATGAATGATTGATGGATGCTCTCATTCTGTCCTCCTGCTCTCTCTCTCTCTCTCTCTCTCTCTCTCTCTCTCTCTCTCTCTTTTGTGTTTTCCAGCATATGCGAGAGGCTGCGGAGAGGAGGCAGCAGCTAGAATTAGAGCATGAACAAGCATTGGCTGTCCTCAGTGCCAAGCAGCAGGAGATTGACCTTCTGCAGAAGGTGAGAGGCCACACCAGACCCCAGGATCCACTGCAGAACACCTCGTGTCGTGTCTCAAACGACAAGGTTTCTGGTGGCTGATTGAACAGAAGTCATTAATTTAGAGCACATTCTGCTGATACAGTAGATGCTTTTTACTTGGTTTCAGACTGGTCCAAGCTGGTGTACAGTAGATGGTTAAAGGAACACTCCACCTTTTTTGGAAATAGGTCCCCTAGAGTTGAGTTTTACCTTTTTTTTTTTATAATTATTTTTTCACGGTTTTCACCTTCATATGATAGGACAGTAGAGAGAATTGATAGGTAAGCATAGGGAGCAGAGAAGGATCGGCATAGGACTACAAGGTGGGAATCGAACTCAGGTCACCCTGAGCAGCGGAGTGCATGTGTCGCACTAACCCCAACCAGTTTTAATCATATTCATTTTTAATCTTCTGTAGTTATATCATGTACAAACACCGAAAGAAAATGAAAAGTTGCTATTTTCTAGGCTGATATGGCTAGGATCTACGGTTGTCAAAAGTATTGAGTTCGGAACCAACTGGTAATGAAATTTTACAAATGTCATTTCCCGCTAACATTTAAGCACAGTCAAGCATACTTAAACAAAGCTGATTGGCCATTGGGTTCATGTGCTCAATCAGGGCCGATTTTAGGATTTTCAGTTTAGGGGGCTCAGCTCCCTATAAGGTATATATATATATATATATAAGCCTAATATTACATCTATAAGTAGTAATTTAATTGCAATACACCTAAAATAATTGTTTAATATTGGATGTGTACTAGTATTCCACTGTATTACATAGACAGGCATAACCATTTGAGTTCTGAATAACCCAAATAGGCTCAACCCACCTGTTTACTGTGCTAAAAACCACTTTCTATATTCAAGGGCATTTTTTGTTTCCATGTATTAAATAAATAAATTGCCACTTTTCTAATTAAATGACACACATTTTAATATATATTTTTAAACTTACAGACTAATTCACATATTTCACAATCTGAATGATAATAATAAATAATAACTATTTTTTAATACTGGAGAACACTTGATGTTTCTATCTCAGTCAGGGACTCGGTGACAGTTAAAAGGAGTACATTCTCTAAGTTATTTCTGTCACTGTGTTTAATCCTTTCTGAGCAAGACTCTATGGTATAGTTAATGCCACACAATCTGTAAAGTGTTTAATATTGGTAGTTCATTTTGAAATAAAAATAGCGACATTTTCTTTAAAGAGTTACATTTTTTTCACTGGAGGAAACAGCTATGCTGATAAGGAGAAAACTCAACTGTTCCTCTGTGACATTGGGATATAGGTAATACAAGCTTATTTATATCAAAGAACTGCAAACAATTTATCAATAAACACACACCTCAATCTCTCGCTGTCCACAGTGGTTTGCGGATCAAATGAAAAACAAAAGACCGGGAGGAGCCAAATTCTTATCAAATTTAAAGGGGACAGAGACGATAATTTACTGTACAGTTTATGAGCTAATCGCAAAAGTTTTAAGGAGGCTGAGTAGAAATATAGGGGGTCTACAGCCCCTCTAAAATAAGTGCTCAATAGAAATGACTGATTGGCCGTGAAGGTCATCGCTTCACCACTCTTGATTGCTGTTCAAACACAGGTAGACACTGGATCATTTCAAAGCCACGTATAGGTACCAAACTCCATACGTTTGACAAAGATACTTATTAGAACAACTATACTCTCATTCTGGAGTAATAATCAAATAACTTTGCTGCTGTACCATGGCTGCAGCAGGTGCAATGATATTGCACAGTGCTGCTACCTAGTTACTTAGCTTGGGGATTTTTTCAGGCCTTAGGTGATATCATTGTGCTTGCTGCAGCCCTGTATCAAAAGCATTTTTTTATTTATTTATAAGGGTGATGATAATGTTCTCGGCTGATTTAATGATTTATGCTAAGCTAAAAGTGCTCCCACTAGACCAAGTGTATCTGTCTGTGTACTGCAAGACAGGGGCATAACATGAGGGGCGTAACTTGTAGTAAATTGAAGAGGTTTAACTTGCAGTTATCAAGATCCCATTGAACCATGCGAGATATCACAGCGTTAATACTTAACAGAGGACATTTTCACCAAATGAAGAGTTTTCTTTAAATTTCTCCACAACCAATTCATTTGATATATGATTATATTCATTTGTTTAACAACTTCACCATGCAACCCGCTGACTTCTTCATCCGTTTTTGTCGTGACAGTAAGCCTACTCAGCTTTGCGCCCTGTGGTAGCAAATAACAGTACAATGGCGAGCCCGTCAAGTATGAAAGCCTCCGCAACTTACGGCTGGACGTTAAAACTGATGGTTGGGTTTAGGGATGGAGAAGCTGTAGAAGTCAATAACTGTGATGGTTGGGTTTTGGTTTGGGAAAAGTGTAGATATTAATAATGATGATAGTTGGATTAAGAGTGGAGTAAGTGTAGACATTAATAACTATGATGGTTGGGTTTCGGTTTGGGTGAGGTTTAGATGTTAATAACTGTGACAGTTGGGTTAAGAGTTGGGGTAAATGTGGAAATTAATAACTATGATGGTTGTGCTCGGTTTGGGCAAGGTGTAGACATTAATAGCGATGATGGTTGGTTTTAGGTGTGGAGTAGGTGTAAACGTTAATATCTGTGGTGGTTGGGTTTAGGCGTGGAGTAGGTGTAGACGTTAATAGCTGATGTACATTGCCATCTTACTGACAACATAGTGTTGACGTGGGTCCCTGTGACTTCAAGTTACTCCTTAACATACTACAAGATACTCCACAGACAGACCCTACTCAACTAGACCCACAGATGGGCTGAATGGATTCAATAATCCATGTGCTGAAATCCAATTCAACCGTTAGGTTACTTGTAAAATGAGAGTGTTCCTTTAATAAGGCCAGCACAGTGGCTAAGTGGCTAGCATGGTTGCCTCACAGCAAGAAGGTAGCTGATTTGAGTCCTGGCTGGACCAGGAGCCCTTCCTGTTTGGAATTTGCATGTTCTCTCTGTGTCTGCATGGGTTTCCTCCAGATGATCCGGTTTCCCCCATAGTCCAAAGACTGTTTTTTAATTACTATTAATTATGGTAATTTAATCACAGTTACTTACAATATACTTGAAATAAATCAACTCAGAGGAGCAGAGAAATTTTATTTTTTGTTATATATCTTGTACAATCTTGTATCTTGTAGAATAATTCTATTTTTAATTAGGCAAGGCAAGTTTAATTATATAGCACATTTAATAGACAGTGGTAATCCAAAGTGCTTTACATAAACAAGAATAAAAGAAACAAGTATAAGAAAATAAAAAACAACAAATAAAAAAAATGTGATTAAAAGCAGATTAAAATGTCTTAAAACAGGTTTAAAAAAATGAAAAAGAAAAGAAAGACATAATAGTGCGATCTGTCAGACGTAGCACAGTGCAGGCACAGCTAAACAGATGTGTTTTTAGTCTTGATTTGAGCGTGCCTAATGTTGGAGCACATTTGATCATTTCTGGAAGCTGATTCTGTAATTGGCAACTAAAGAAGCTTTCAATACTTGTAAAAAGATTATTGCACATGCTCAAGAAATAATTGACAAAATTATTGACGCTGTTTGGTTTGTATGAAATGTGGTGCCATTACTTTAAAACTTGTTCAACTTGTTCATATGTTTGTATAGTTTAACTTTTCTTCATTATTATTTTTAATAAAGAAATATAAACATAAAAATAATTTTTTAAATATTTGAATACTTAAAGTTTTATTAAGTTTTATTAAGTTTTATTAAGTAAGTAAACATATTGCTGACAAATGGGTCAACTCTAGAGGTTTGAAGGAACGTAAAAAAGAGGATTAATTTGTATAAAATGTTATACAAAGTGCAGCTGGTCTCACTCTGTATTATTTTAAATACAGTTGAAGTCAGAATTTTTAGCCCCCCTGAATTATTCGTCCCCCTGTTTTTTTTTCCCCCCAATTTCTGTTTAACGGAGAGAAGATTTTTTTCAACACATTACTAAACAGTTTTAATAACTCATATTTAATAACTGATTTCTTTTATCTTTGCCATGATGACAGTAAATAATATTTGACTAGATATTTTTTAAGACTCTTCTATAGAGCTTAAAGTGACATTTAAAGGCTTAACTAGGTTAATTAGGTTAACTAGGCAGGTTAGGGTAATTAGACAAGTTATTGTATAACGATGGTTTGTTCTGTAGACTGTCATAAAAAAATAGCTTAAAGGGGCTAATAATATTGATCTTAAAATGGTTCATAAAACCATTTTACCTGTAATATAAAGCACTACCAGGTTTGTGTACAGTATAAAAGGTTTTGAAAACAATATGATGCATATGTTAAACTGTTCCAAGATCATTTAAAAAATCTTGATATAATGAAACAAAATGGAGTTTTTTTTTTAATGAACCCTGTGACAAAAAAAACCTGAAGTTGAAGAAACACTAATAAAATCGAGTTGTCAAATGTCTCCTAATGAAGAGAGATGTTTAATGCAAAAGTGTTTCTGCAGTTTGACAACTCTCTGAAATATTCCTCTCATTTTCATGAAGACAAAAGTGCTGCTGTGTCACCGTTCAGAGTAAATGACTCTCTAATGAAACGGCAGAGCAGGTGATCAGATCTGACATTTTCTGCGGAACGCGAGATGAATCGTTTGAGTTATTGTCTGTCTTTATTGAATAGAGCGCTGTGATTACAGAGCAGAATAAACACTGAGGAAATGATATACACAATGGCCCTCATCAAAAGAGTTTGTCTGCATGCATGTCTCTGAAAGGTTTTCTCGTGTCAGGGCGTTTAAACAGATGTTCCTATGTTCATGGAGAACTAAATCCTGTTCTCCACAGCTGCACAGAAATACAATCGATGACCCTACAGTCCGCCATACCTAAAGCTTGTTCAACCAGACTCTTCTTTTCACAAATTTTCATTAAACTAATCAAAATTCTTTTTTTTTTTGCAAATCAATGTTAAAATGTTCATGAAATGCAAATACAGATATTTGTATAATATTTGTTGAGGTTAGTTTGCAAACTAACTATATAATAATAATAATTATATATACAATCAAGCCCGAAATTATTTAGACTGGGGTATAAATTATTTTGGGCTTAACTGTATATATTATTATTCTGTAGTTAGTTAGTTTCCAAAATAACTATGTATTAATAATAATATTAATATAAAGTCAACCCCTGAGGTATGAATAAATCCGGGCTTGACTGTATATATATATATATATATATACAGTCAAGCCCGGATTTATTCATACCCCAGGGGTTGACGGGTTGACCAGGGGTATGTATATATATATATATATATATATATATATATATATATATATATATATATATATATATATATATATATATACATATATATATATATATATATATATATATATATATATATATATATATATATATATATATATATATATATATATATATATATATAAATATAGGGTTAGGTTAGGGTTTTTATGTATATTTTTTAATAGATAAAATAGTAATCATTTAGCATCCTCATTTACTGAAAATAATTTGAACAAACACTAATTTCTTTGGGAGCCATTTCGCTCATTTCCAAGTAAACACCCACTGCTGTGATTGCTAATATTACATGATAGATATAATTAAAATGTTAAATGAACATTAAATTGAACATGCTGTATTTCAGGAAGGTGCTAAATAGTTTTGTCCCATTTTAATTTAAACCTAAAATTAATATAACTCAAATAAAAAACTTAAAATATAAAAATAAAAAACTAGTAACTCTTTGATAACGCTACTAGAAATCTTTAAAAGCACATGACTGTACTGTTCACAATTGTCAAACAATGAATTTGGATCAACTGTAAATGCCGATGAAAACTCTCGGAGAGATCTGACAACTGCAGCGGATCTGAGAGATCTGGAGCAGCTTGCAGAAGATGAGCCGATCTGCCGGTAGACAGATTTGGGAACGTGTAGGAATATTTTTGGACATGACTTTCATTAAGAGCACTCCGGTGACATTAACAACGTCATGTCTTATTTTTGTGTGCTTTACAGGCTCAGGTTGAGGCTAAGAAGGAGCATGAAGGTGCCGTCCATCTGTTAGAGGTGAGCAACCATGTTTACTCATCAGTGCTTGTGCATATTTGTGTGAGTGTGCACATTTGCATGCTTTTTAAATCATATCTTAGCTGAAAATACAGCACATTCCACTTGCGTCATCAAATCAGTTATCATATTAGCCAAAAATCTGGCTACTATATGAGTCACGTCCTTGCCTACACCTTTTTATGACGTTTTAAGTTATTCAAACTAATTTATTAAAGCTGCAGTCTAAATATATATATTTTTAGCAAGTACATAACCAGTCTGTGTTTAAATATTTTGACCTGGTTCACAATGGTAAACGTGTAATTATAAATTATATAAATTATTTAAACTACTTTAAATAATTTTCTTTACATTGCTAACCAATGCAAACAAATGCTGAATGGAGTCACTGGTACATGTACACTCAGAGAAAACTGTTCAGAGTTTTAAAAGATAATGTGTCTTCTCAGCCAGACATTCGTTCATAGCGCATCAGAACACAAAATGCTGGATATACGGATTATAAATTTATTCAGTGCCAGAGAACAGGCATGAAGTCTGTTTAAATACTTTATATTGTGAAAATTTGCTGATGTGAACAGCACATGTAAATGCAGAATATACTGCTGTTTAATGCATTTATATGCATCATGTCATATCACTCTGTTCTTACTGTGATTTTTCTTGAGTGTCACCAACAAACATCTGTTTGTGCAGAGGTTGATATTAATTCCTGCCTGTTTTCATGTACGTTTTCATGTACATTAAAAATTGAAAATACAACGCTAAATACATCTGTCAGTTCTATTTGTCAAGTATACACCACTTCAAATTTGAAAAGATACAAAAAGGTATTTGCTTGATTTGTTCAAATATTTTTGGATGAATTGAGTATAATTATTATGCACATATTTATTTTAGAGTAAATTACATTCTGTCTGTTAGTTTGAAAGAGAGAGCAGTCACTGATATGAGCTGCGAAGCATCATAGCAGAGCTCATTAATATCCATGGCTATTTTAAATATAGTCAAAGCTGAACTTTTAATTCTTGGAGAATCTGTATAGGTTTTTTTTGTAATAAATAAGCATATAAAAACATTTTAACCTAAAGGTAAAACATTACCTAAGCCACATTACTACTATGTAAATATAAGAGTACATTTTAACTTATTGAATCAATTCACGAACGCATTTTTAATCACCATGGTTAGTTTAAATGATTGATTCTCATAGGCGGAGGGTGAACAAACTCCAGGGTAAGGCTGCACTGCCCTTTAATGCATTTAAAAAGATTTGCCACCGACCAAGAAGAGGTTTTAACACGCACATTAAATTATTTTATTAAACTAACCCACTGATCTACAATACCGGTCAAAAGTTTGGGGTCAGTTTATTTATTTTTTATTATTATTACTTTTATTTAACAATCTAATTAAAATTATTCTGTTCATCAAGACGGCATTTATTAAATATTTAAAAAATTGTTAAATACTTGTTTATTAAATATTTATTTATTACTTACTGTATGCAGTTTCAAATGAAATTATTACTCCTTGTTGTTTTTTTTACTATTACCAATAATAATCATAATAATAACAATTAATATTAGAGAGGACGCAGCCCTCACTCTTCTTCCACCCTAGGCGGCTGCCTAGGTCGCCTCTGTACGCGCCGGCCCTGAGAATACGAAATCATTCTCTATTTTTAACGAGGCCAATCGAAAACCGAACTTGTAATTCAGCTATAAATATTTGACCTTCAAAATGTAAAACTCCAAACGATTGCCTAAACAAGATTACTCCACTATAGGCTAGACTACGCTACAATGAAACTACCAATTTCATTCAATGCTGAAAACAAGTTAAACCAGTGTAATATATTATTATACCCTTCTCGTAATACTCATTTGTCGTTTTATTACTTATGTCCTTGACCAGCAAATCAGAATAGTCCGCTGGCCAGCAAACCATGGTTTGGTTTTCAGAGCAGCTGCGAACTCCAGTAATAAACAGCGCTCATCAGTTCAATGTACGGGGTTGGACAGTTCCATTTTTGTGCGGAGGGAGACTTTAAATTTGGTCGACAAACTTACAATAGCTAAAGTGTTGTGTTAATCATCAACATTAAATTACATTCATATTACACCTTACACCCGTTATATGTTTTCAACGCTTTTTTTTTCTTTGCTGCTATCTCTGTGGTCTCTGGCCATGGGGAGGCTAAGCCTTCCCCAGCCTTACACACGCTCCGCCTATGTTGATTGCAGTCTCTTAGTTGGTCAGGACAAAAATGGCACACATGTTACTTAGGCCCTGTCAACACAAATCTTTAAAAAATCCTGCTTTTTCTACACAGTTTGTGCATTCATCTAGATGCAAACACAGTATCAAGTTGGCTTGCGAGTCTTTTCCTCTTTTGTGTAACCAAAGATTATGCACCGCTTTCTCCTTTTGCAAGCTATTGATTGGCCAAGATTGCTTTATTCTTAATGTTATATTGCCACCTGATTTGACCTGCTCTTAATGGTGCATTTTCATTTGGACAGAACTATTATTTATTTTTTCCATTTATAAAAATACTAATGTATGTATGTGTTGACTTATAAAAAAATTCTTACTTGGGCTAAATTGACAAAACGTAGAGTGTGATCCGTGATCTGTGAAAATTCAAGATTCGTCTTCAATCATATTGCAAATAACTGCAATTTCAGCTTTCAAACAGATGGTGATAAAAGGCTGCAGCTTTAAATAAATGTTTTAATAAATGTCTTTGACAACCAGCTTCATTATTGAATTTTTTAAACGAACATGCATTTATGATTTATTTACCATGTTCTGCTTTGTTCTTTTCATTCATTGCTGCCATTAGTTGGCAATTTAGGGAAACTGGGGGGAAACTATTCATGTCGACTCTCTGTAACTTCTGAAGAAATGCTCATGTGTGCAACTGTGATTTGTTTGGTTTCTTGCATCTCTTGTCACTATGTTACTGGTCTTTTTTTTTTTTTGCATATACAGAATCACTTGGACAGCATGCAGGTATTTTCGAGTTACTTATCCTCAAAGTTGTTCCTCTCCTCCCTGTGTGACTCCTGTCACCTCGTTCTTAGCTGTCCTGTCAAAACTGTACCGTTCATGTCCATGATTGATCAATACTTTTGATCTATATCGCCATAGATCAAATTATTGAGCCCATTGAGCCTCTCTTTTTCATAGCCATTTTAAACATACCTGACTGAAGTTATGCGTTTCATTAATGTTGAAAGTATATGAACAGGTTACATCTTACTTGTCTGCAAAGCCAAACTAATAATTATAGGTGTATATGTGTTCATATATATGTGTGAGTCTATATATATATAAAACATGTATATATTATATAAGAATTTTTTTATTATTATTATGAATAAGTTATATTTGGTCATTAATGGCTCATTATTTTTATTTTGGTGCAGATATATATACATATATATATATATATATATATATATATATATATATATATATATATATATATATATATATATATATATATATATATATATATAAATATATATATATATATATATATATATATATATATATTTATTAATTGAAAACATCAATATTAATGGGATAAAAATAATTGCATTTAAATTGTATTAAATTAATTTTGATAATACATTTTTATGTATTTTTTTTATTATTTGGATTTAACTGAGTGTAATTATTTTATTGTAAACCATTTAAACATTTATGACATGATTTTTTTTCTTCAGTTTGTTTATGTAAATTAAAAATTACGTCATTGTTTCCATCCAAAAACAAAGTAGTCTGTGAACATATTCTGCAATCTATAAACTAATGAATAAAAATGTATTCAACTCTAAATGTATATTTTTTTATTTTACCCTAATTAATTGAAACCATCATGTTGTTTCATCATGCAGAAGCTTAAACATGGGAATAAATGAAGTTGAGGGCAGCTTGTAGTCGAGGGCATGTTAAAATGAAAACGCAAAAAAATTCTGTCGTCTGTTTGTACTCAGTGGTGAAGATTTCTCATTCACTGCCTGACCTTCTGCTCCTTCTGTGTTGCGATGCATGAGTCCTGTTAGCGCCTCATGGATATGTGCGTTTGCAGATCAGATCAGACAAAGTAAACATGACTGACGGATTGCAGAACGTGACATGTCTTCCCTTCACCACCCCTCTTTAATTTCCTCACCCAAAAAGCCCTATTCAGTCAATTGTGTGATCTAAATGTGCATAAACATGGCATACAAGACACATCGTAAACATAGCAAGTTCCATGTTAAAATGCAAACTCACATGATCCTCTACTGTGTACTATTCATGTGAGTTCCATCCAATCATCAAGCATAAAAGCTTTTATTGTTACTTTAGCATGTTTGGTACCCTCCTCCATGTGATATTACTTTCCATCACTAACTTCATGAGCAAAAACGGGATTTGTTGTACAATAACAGCTAACATAGATTGACTGCTGTCTTTGTTTGATTCTGTTGAAGCTGAGAAGTGTCCTTCGCACTAAGAACACAATGAGATTTTTGGTAGGAAAAACCTCCTTTTAGATGTAGGCCGTTGTTTTTGTAGTATTGTTTGTTGGTTGCTTAACGCATTCAAAGTTGGTAGAGATGGCTTCATTTGTTAGCGTTTATCGGTTAGTCAATATGGAAGCTTGTTTCTGCCATGGGATTAAGAATAAAAAAGGTAACTGTTTTATGCTATAGATCAGATTTTTTTTCTTGCTATTATAAATCTATATCTCCCAATTCAGACTTTTCTGCACAGAATTTCAAACACATTGTATCTTGTAGTCAGAGCTCTGGTGAAAACTTTGAGAAATTGATTCTGAGACTATCAAACTGCATCAATATTCTCTCTTGAATTGATTCTAAGCTTAGTTTGTAACAGCAGCTGGCGCTGTAGACTAGTTTTCAACCATACGTTCAAATGCTAACAAAAAAGTTGCCATTTTTATTTTATTAATCTAAACACGCTCACTATGACCACTCTTGTAATTCACTTGAATCTTTCCTAACCTTGTTTAATGAACCTTTTAGTTTCTGTGGTATTTGTAAGGAATTGGATGCAAGCAGAGTGCAGCCATTCGGAAAGCACACAGCATCATCTGCTGTTAAAAACTAGTTTGAGAATCATTTTAAGAGAGAATAGCGATGCAATTTGAAAATCTCAACATCTATACAGAATCAATTTCTTTGATTTCTTGCAATTCTATGAAAAAAAAGATAGATTTGAAGGAAATGGGTAGAATTGCTATAAATTCTGAATTTCAAGAAACAAAAAAGTTCTTTTAAAAAAAGGTCAGAATTGTGTGATATAAACAGAGAATTACTCTAACACTGTGTCCTAACTATTATTTCTATTATTATTTGTTATTAAAACTTCTATTTTAGAAGATTGTATATATTGCATGTATTTAGTTGCGGCTGAACAACCACATAAACTACTATGACAATGATCACCTCAGGTGCTGATTGTGTGTTTTTTTCAGCGTTAAATGCTACCAATTTGAGTTTGCATTAGAGGTCTGCATCAGCCCCGGGACCGCACCAGATTTCTTGCGGTGCGGGAATAAATTTCCAAATAAAACGCAATAGTTTTCGGTAACACTGCTGTAATTTAAACAGGAGCAGACGGGCTAACAATATAGCGTTCCAGAGTCCTGACGTTATTTCAGAACAGCATATCTGTGATTTCCTCATTCTTATTGAACACTGGTACAGCCAGTGCTCATGACTGTTACTCATATTGAACGCATGACTAGCGCTTTCTTCATGTGCATTTTATTTGCACAATCTGTGTGTGCATCCTCTGCATAACGGTCCTCAGAGCTGGCTTTACCAACACAGGAGAGCAAAGTGAACATGTGCTGTCCTTCAGCTTGCATTAGTAAACAGTCAGGCAAGTCTGGTGTATGAGAGTCTTTTTCATGCATCATAGACGCAAATGTAAAAAAATGACCCTTTGCACTATGTGATGATACCTCAGAGTTTTACCTTTTAGCAGTCACAAGACTGAAACCTCAGGTTTAAGGTCGCACTCATGTCTCATCACAAAGGAGCAAACAAAACTGACACTTAGCCTACAATCCTTGCACAACCTACAGTTTTATCTCTCATCTCTCTCATTGTTATGGGAAGCAGACGGACAAGGAAGGTGAGTGAATTATTAACAATGTTTATTTGTAACACATGAGCACATCAGGAGAACGGAGGAGAAGTGAGTGGAGTCCGGTTGTGCGGATGATCCTTGGTGGCAGGCTGGATGACTGATACTGAGGGAGACCGAATGCACACACCAGAGGGCTTGCGGGGAAGACAGACTGATGACAAACACAAGGCAGACAGGACACCGGGAACACTGGACAAACTAGGAGAGACAGAGAGCAGATAAGTACAATATACTGATATCGAGTGTAAGTGATTACCAGGAGGTGTTCACTCAGAGTCCGCTTCGTAGGAACGAGACCGGACACTGAGTGAAGTGAGGTGTGTGCTTATATAGTGACTATAAGTGATTGGGTGCAGCTGTGTGTGGTTAATACTCAGGTGATGGTGATCTTTGCGTGATGCTGGTGGAAGAGCCTGGCCAATCCGTGACATTACCCCCCTCCCCAGGGCCCGCTCCTGAGGGCCTATACCTCCGACGCCGTGGTGGTCTACCACGTCCACGAGGTGCTGGAAACTCGGGGTGATTGGAGTGGAACTCTTCCATAAGTGCAGGATCTAATATATCTGATCTGGGGACCCAAGATCTCTCCTCCGGACCGTATCCCTCCCAGTCGACAAGATATTCCAGCTGACCACCATGACGTCGGGACCGTAGAAGGTCCTTGATCTTATAAATGGATCCGACTTCCGACATCAGGGGGGGAGGAGGTTCCTCTTCATGGCCAGGCTCTGTGGAAGGAATCAGAGGGTCGTGAAAGGGTTTGAGGAGTGAAACATGGAATGTGGGGTGGATCCTATATTGTGGTGGTAACTGTAACTTAAATGTGACGGGGTTGACCTGCTCCAGGATGGTGAAGGGACCAACAAATCTGGGACTAAGTTTTCGGGAGGGCAGTCGCAAGCGGATGTCTCTGGTGGAGAGCCAAACTTTCTGCCCCGGCGCATAGCTTGGACCTGGGATCCTCCTCTTGTCGGAGACCTCCTTGGCTCTGCGAACTGCCCTCTGGAGATGGTGATGAGCATCGTCCCAGACCCTCTCGCTCTCCCGGAACCAGTAATCCACTGCGGGGACATCAGAAGGTTCGCCATCCCAGGGACAGAGTGGAGGTTGGAAGCCCAGAATACACTGGAATGGCGTAAGTCCGGTGGTAGGTTGCCGCAGGGAATTCTGGGCGTATTCCGCCCAGCCCAGAAACTGGCTCCAGGAGTTTTGATGACCGTGACAGAATGTTCTGAGGAACCGCCCCACTTCTTGGATTTTCCTCTCTGTCTGGCCGTTGGTCTGTGGATGATAGCCAGACGAGAGGCTGACGGTCACACCTAGGAGTCTGAAGAAGGCTTTCCATAGTCTGGAGATGAACTGGGGTCCTCTGTCCGAGACTATGTCCTCAGGTAATCCAAAGCATCGGAAGACATGGTTGAATAGGGTTTCGGCGGTTTCCAGGGCTGTGGGCAGACCCTTCAAGGGAATCAGACGGCAGAATTTGGAAAATCGATCGACAATGACTAAAATGCAGGTATTACCTTCAGATGATGGGAGATCTGTCATGAAGTCAACTCCTAGGTGTGACCAGGGGCGGTTTGGGATGGGCAAGGGATGGAGTTTACCTGCAGGTAGATGGCGAGGACTCTTCGACATAGCGCACTCTCTACAGCCTTGAACGTATCTCCTCACATCCCTCGCCATGTGCGGCCACCAAAAGCGTTGGGATAGCAGCGAGAGGGTGTTGTTGGTCCCGGGATGTCCTGTGCCCAAAGATGTATGGGTGGAATGGATCAGATCTACCCGTTGGTTTTCAGGAATGAAGCGACGATTGGGGGGACAGCCCGGCGGAGTCCTGGATTCGGGAGTGGCGACGACTGTAGGAGCGGACCAGGTGATGGGACAGACCGTGATCTGTTCTGGGAGGATTCTGGCTGGGGTCTCCATGATATCCGGCTGATCATAAATACGGGAAAGTGCGTCCGCTCTGATGTTCTTTGACCCAGGTCGGTAAGATATTGAGAATTGGAATCGGGAGAAGAACAGGGACCATCGGGCCTGACGAGGACAGAGTCTTTTGGCTTCTTTGAGGTACTGGAGATTCTTATGGTCTGTAATCACCTGGAAAGGATGTTTAGCTCCCTCCAGCCAGTGTCGCCATTCTTCCAGGGCAAGCTTGATAGCTAATAGCTCCCGATTTCCGATGTCATAGTTTCTCTCCGCCGGGCTGAGCTTCCTTGAGAAATAGGCGCATGGATGGAGTAATGCTGGTGTACCTTGATGCTGTGACAGGATGGCTCCAACTCCAGTTGTCGAGGCATCTACCTCGACCACGAACGGGATTTCAGGATCTGGGTGAGTCAGGAGTGGAGCTTGAGTGAATGATTGTTTGAGGGTTTGGAAGGCTGCATCGGCTTCGGGAGGCCAGGAGAGTTTCTTGGGGTGATTTTTGAGTAGGTTGGTCAGCGGAGCGGTAATGAGACTGTAGTTGTGGATGAATCGTCTATAGAAATTGGCAAACCCTAGAAATCGTTGGAGTTCTTTAATAGTTGTTGGTTGTGGCCAGGAGACAACGGCAGTGACCTTCCCCTCGTCCATGCGAACCCCTTTCTGATCAATAATGTACCCCAAGAACTGAACAGATGGTAGGTGGAAGGAGCATTTTTCAGCCTTGAGGTACAATTGATGGTCTCTGAGGGTTTGTAGGACCTCCGCAACGTGGTGGCGGTGTTCGGCCTCACTCCGGGAGTAAATCAGGATGTCATCAATGTAGACTATGACGGAGATATGGAGGAACTCCCGGAGGACTTCGTGAATGAAGTTCTGGAATACGGAGGGGGCGTTGACCAGACCATAGGGCATGACCAGGTATTCGTAGTGCCCTGTAGGGGTCACAAACGCAGTCTTCCACTCGTCCCCCTCACGTATTCTGACCAGATTGTAGGCGCTGCGGAGGTCCAACTTCGTGAAAATCTTGGCGGATCGGAGTTGTTCCAGGGCCGCAGGGACGAGAGGAAGGGGATACCGGAACTTAACTGTTCCTTGATTCAGAACTCGGTAATCGATGCAAGGACGCAGCCCTCCATCCTTCTTGGCCACAAAGAAAAAGCTTGAGGCAGCGGGTGACGTGGACTGGCGGATATACCCCTGACTCAGTGCTTCCTGAATATACTCCTCCATGGCCTTAGTTTCCGGAAGGGACAACGGGTAGATCCTACCTTTGGGCATAGGAGCGTCTGGCAGCAGGTCTATGGCGCAGTCCCATGGCCGATGTGGAGGTAGCTGGGAAGCTCTCTTGGGGCAAAAAACGTCTTCATATGTGGAGTAGATCTTCGGAATTTGAATGGATTGTTTATTGACTGGACTTTCGACAGACGTGACATAGATGGTAAGTGGTTTCTGAAGTTGAACAGGTAGGTCGGGAAAACATCTGGTTTTGCAGTCTTCACCCCATTTCTTTATTTCTCCTGTGCCCCAAGAGAGGATGGGATCGTGCTTCACCAGCCACGGGCGCCCTAGAATGATGTCCATGGATGCACCCTCCAGAACCAGAAATTGGATCTCCTCCTTGTGGAGCAATCCCACTTGGAGATAGATAGGTTCACATTTGCGATGGATACGTGCCTGGGAACGGATTGCGTTGGTTATGGGTTGGATCTGGTAGACGTGCGTCGAGGCTTCGGTGTTAAGATGGAGCTGGCGACAGAGGGCGTACGAGATGAAATTTCCAGCTGACCCGGAGTCGATGAGGGCCGTGACTGAAACAGATACAGAAGAGTTAGTTAACTGGACATTGGTGGTGAGAGGATGCATTTTTTCAATGGGGGAACTGAATACACTCACCAAGGGACGTGCTGGACGAATGGGACAGTCCAGCCTGACATGTCCTTCGGCACCACAGTACATACATAGACCCCGGGTCAGCCTCCTCTGTCGCTCAGTGATGGTGAGTCTACCAGATTCCACGATCATTGGTTCAGGTTCTGGAGGGACTGCTGGCTCTGGCGAACGGAGGAGTGCTTGGGGAACAGGTGGAAGATCGTGCTGGTACACCCTCAGACGATCGGAACAGCGGAGGGATAGTTGGATGAATTTCTCCAACCCCAAGGTATCGTCGAGGGCTGCTAGCTGTAGTCGGAGGCTGGGCTCCAGTCCGAGCCGGTAGGTGGTGAGGAGAGATCGCTCATTCCATCCGCTAGCAGCAGCCAGAGTACGGAACCGGAGCGCATAATCCTGAGTGGACATGGCTCCCTGTTTGAGATGGTATAACTGTTCTCCAGCTGCTACTTCTGCATCTGCGCGACCAAAAACCTCCTTAAAGTACTTGGTGAAGGCTTGAATGGAGCTGGTTAACGGCCCAGACTGTTGCCAAATGGTTTCTGCCCACCGAAGAGCCGATCCAGAGAGAAGGGAGATGATGAATGCGATTTTGGACCGATCTGTGGGATATAACTCAGGTTGCATGGTGAATATGAGAGAACATTGCAAAAGAAATCCATTGCACTCCTCCGCCCCGCCAGAGTAGGGCGCTGGTCGAGCCATGGGACTGGATGAGTGGGTGGACGGTGAAGAAGTGCTCGGTGCTGGTGGTGCTTCGGGAAGTGGAGTAGATGGTAATAAAACTCTCTTCAATGAGTCCACCAACTCTTGAATGGGATCGTGAGTGCTCATGCTGTTGATTGTAGTGGTCCGGTCTTCTGTTATGGGAAGCAGACGGACAAGGAAGGTGAGTGAATTATTAACAATGTTTATTTGTAACACATGAGCACATCAGGAGAACGGAGGAGAAGTGAGTGGAGTCCGGTTGTGCGGATGATCCTTGGTGGCAGGCTGGATGACTGATACTGAGGGAGACCGAATGCACACACCAGAGGGCTTGCGGGGAAGACAGACTGATGACAAACACAAGGCAGACAGGACACCGGGAACACTGGACAAACTAGGAGAGACAGAGAGCAGATAAGTACAATATACTGATATCGAGTGTAAGTGATTACCAGGAGGTGTTCACTCAGAGTCCGCTTCGTAGGAACGAGACCGGACACTGAGTGAAGTGAGGTGTGTGCTTATATAGTGACTATAAGTGATTGGGTGCAGCTGTGTGTGGTTAATACTCAGGTGATGGTGATCTTTGCGTGATGCTGGTGGAAGAGCCTGGCCAATCCGTGACACTCATTTGGTAGTACCAAACTTAAATGTGAGATTTTGGAAACCAGATCTAAATTTAGCAGGAACGGTCGGGTTGGGTTGGGTCGGGTAGAAAATTATTCTAAGCGGGTGAACAAAGGCTGAATATTCAGCAGGTGCGGTCAGGTGTAGAATAAAACCTCGCAGGAATTTGGGACCTCTAGTTTACATGTCATGTCACATGAAATTTATTGGCCTGAGATCAGTCACTCAGCATGCACTTTTATTAATGTTAAAAGAGGTTTAATATGTAATAATTCGATTATAAACCTCACCATTTTATTTGGGAGTGTAGTTCACTATCTTGCACTTCTGAAGGGCTGGTATTTAAATGTTTCTGTCTTGTTGTGTCTGGTGTGGAGAGCCAAACTGCTTGTTGCTGGAATCTTGATTATGTTGTTGAGAAATGCTGTAAGAATTGTAATGAAATTTCTTACAGTTGTATTGCTGACTTGCAATTACAAAAAAGTCACTGTCCTTAGAATAAACAAGAACTAGTGAGGCATGAATTTAAAGTTCATAAACTGACTTTGTGTCTTAGAATTCGTTAGTTATTCTGTAAACTCAAAGACCAATTTTGTATCTCACTATTTTAACTTATAATTCAAAAAACTATTGATTTTTATAAATATACAGATTTTTATTATTATTTGAAAGTTTTATGTATTGGAGTTTTAAGTTAAAATATACCAATTCTGATTTATTTTACTCAGAAAGTCAAACTTTTGAAATAAAAGAAAAATCACAATATTTTTTTTTCATCCTGTGGCGAAAACAGGCTTTCATTATCAGTGTGAAGCTTAGATGTTAATAGCACCTGTTAACCAAATTTTAAATGTCATGCAATTATGTGTGTTTTTCATGCAAGTCTTATTCTTTTCTACTTCTCTTTTTCTCTCTCTCTCTCCCTCTTTCTCTCTCTCTCTCTCTCTATTTCTTTTATTTCCTTTCCAGGCTAAAGTGAGAGAACTGGAGGAAAAATGCCGGACGCAGAGTGAGCAGTTTAACCTGCTTTCAAAAGAGCTGGAGAAGTTCAGGCTGCAGGCTGGGAAGTTGGACATCCTGAGCAGCAGTCAGTTGACAGGGGGTGATTCGCCCGGCTCACCCACCAAACCCCTTACCCTCTCCCAACTCCTCAACGGCCTCACTGCCCCTTCAGGGAAAGGTACACTACACATCTTCTGCTCACACGTCCTTCAATATCTACCTGATCTATAAGTGACATAATATGGTTTGTTTTCATTATGAGGGTGAAAGTCATATTAGACATTGGACTATTATTTGATTTATTGTATTATAATTAATTTATAGGTGTATAGTAAATTAAATACATGGACCCCGAAACATTTAGACACCAACTTAGATTTTTCATTTTCATGGCCATTTTTCTTAAAATACATTTCGACTTGTAATTTAAAGGGCACCTATGATGACAGTCATCTTTTGTAAGCTGTTTGGACAGAGCTGTGTGTAGGTATAGTGTGTCTACAATCATAGTGGAGTGATATAAAAAAAATATGTCTCTTTTGTTTTGTTTCCTGACATTAAAAGAATCCAAATCCCTCCCATTTTGAGGCCGACCGCAATATGACGTAGGAGCACGGTTTCCCCGCCCACCAAATTGATTGACAGCCGTGTATTAACATGTCTCCGTAGTAGCATGTATTATCATATCCACAAGACAGGATGTGTGCAAAGCAACTGGGATTAAAATATCTGTTCAGCTCTCTGTGATCATTAATCATCATCAAATGTGAGCAAGACTAAGTTTACAAGTTTAAAATGTTTTTTAAAACAGGGCATGTTAATGAATTACAGCGATTTTACCGTCTTTAATTTATCACCACAGCTGCATGTCAGTACAATACTAATAGATGATGCTTTAATCCTGGTTTGTGGACATTAAATCAGGTTTATTTTGTATATTAACATAACGGATATCCTTACAGGAGTGGATATTAATGTTTACCCTGTCACATGCAAAAACAGTGCAAAGTTAAATATGCGCGCTGTGTGTGTGTGTCCGCTGTGTGTGTGCGTGAACTTTCTAACGACATTGTGTGTGACTCATCATTGCAACTCCACAACAAATACATCAAATAATCATTGGGACAGTTCTTACTATAGTATTTCTCACAAAAGTTCAGTGAGATCTGCTTCCTTCATGTCTGTCACTGTGCTGTTTATCTGACGCAGCTGAGCCGGAGATTGAGGCACACTCTGACAGGCATGTGGGAACAGTGGGCGAGGAGAACTAGCATTAAAGGCACAGGCAACAAAAGCAGCTACAAAGTGTTAAGAGTAGAAAATTCCAATATTCTGAAAGGTGTAATAAATAATCTGATGGGTGTTTTGAGCTGAAACTTTAGACACATTCTGGAGACACAAAAGACTTAAAAAGGGGTAAAATAGGTGCCCTTTTTTAAATATAGTATGTCAGTGTGGCTATAATCTTTATAATTCTATAGCTAAAAGTTACTTAGCTTAAAAACATTTTGTGTTTTATTTTATAGATTTCTTTTGTGTATAGATTTTTTTTTTTTTTTCAAGTGTCAATCATTCATTCATTTTGCTTTCGGCTTAGTCCCTTTATTAATCTGGGGTCGCCACAGCGTAATGAACCACCAACTTATCCAGCATATGTTTTCCCGTCACTGGGAAACATCCATGCACACTCATTCACACTCATACACTACGGACAATTTAGCCTACCCAATTCACCCTTACCTCATGTCTTTGGACTGAAAGAGAAAACCCACGCGAACACAGGGAGAATATGCAAACTCCACACAGAAACGCCAACTGACCCAGCCGAGGCTCAAACCTGCGATCGTGCTACCCACAGCTCCATTGTGCTGCCCTATTTGAAGTTTTAATGCTTTTGTTACGTTATTTTCAAGATACTAGAGTTTGGTTTAATGGCTTAAATATGTTAATTATGTTAACTAGAAAAGTATTGAATTTATAATAATAATCTTTTTTTCTAACAGAAGTAAAATGAAAACAGGAGAACTATTTTTTTCCCTACAACCATATACATACAGTTGAATGAAGACTGAAACTGAGATCAAATTACATTTGTAATTATAATATAAATAGTGCAAAAATATTTTTAAGCTGTATCTAATTAAGAAAAAAAGACCTCTGACCCCAAACTTGCTTTTCTTCTTTCTTTTCGGCTTAGTCTCTTTATTAATCTAGAGTCACCACAGCGGAATGAATCGCCAACTTATGCAGCATATGTTTTACGCAGCGGATGCCTTTCCAGCTGCAACCCATCTCTGGGAAACATCCATACACACTCATTCACACATACACTGTGGACAAATAGCCTTCCCAATTCACCTGTACTGCATGTCTTTGGACTGTGGGGGAAACCGAAGCACCCGGAGGAAACCCACGCGAACGCGGGGAGAACATGCAAACTCCACACAGAAACGCCAACTGACCCAGCCGAGGCTCGAATCAGCGACTTTTGAAATTAAATATAGTATGTTGTTTGCGTCCAAATTATTTTTGCACTGTATATTCATTCATTTTCTTTTTGGCTTAATCCCTTTAATAATCAGGGGTCACCACAGTGGAATGAACTGCCAACTTATCCAGCACATGTTTTATTCAGCGGATGCACTTACATCTGCAACCCAACACTGGGAATGCACTGTATATTCAATCATATATTCAAGATATCGATTGATTATAGTTCACTTCACGATTGTTTATCTTCAGGTTACCATATTCGTCCTCTACCTTCCTCACATTATACAGCAGGCATGGGCAAACTTGATCCTGGAGGGCTGGTGTCCCTGCAGAGTTTTGCTCCAATACTAATCAAACACACCTGAATACCCTAATCAGTGTCTTCAAGATTACTAGAAAGCCACAGGCAGGTGTGTTTGATTAGGTTTGGAGCAAAACTATGCAGGACCCTCCATGACCGAGTTTGCCTCCCCTGTTATACAGTATCTAAAGCTTGAAGGAAACTCTTCTGAAGTTTGCTCTGATGAGCCAGCGGTGATGATGATGGAAAGAGGAGGATGTGGTTATACGCAAGTAATCTGTCACCTTTGTGTATATGTGTGTGTGTGTTATGAAGGTAATGAGGATTCGATGAGTAAGATCTCGGAGCTCATCCGGCCTCTGCAGATGACTGAGGGGGAAAAGGTAGAGCTCCTGTCTGTCAAACCTAGTTTCCTGTCTCGCAGCACACCCTCCAGCCCACGGCGGGGCTTCCTCTCTGAGGTGCGGCCTGTCATCGCCACTGCTGTGAGTATCACACAACCACTGCTAATTCTGTTTATCTGGAATGTGATCCATGGTTTATGGTTTAGTATGAGAAAAAAAAGTCAAATTTAAATAAATTAAAGGAACTGAAGCTCTATAGAATAAAATAGATGAGATTTGCTTTTTTTTTTAAGAGAAATATTAGATTTTTTGTGTAAATGAAATTAATGAATAAACAAATAAAACAATATAAAATATGTCTACAATTTCAAAATATTAGAAAGAAATCTAGTTGCAGTTCACTATGCAAAAAATACTAATGCTTCAATTCAGTGGACATTATTCACAATATTTATAAAACATAACATTATTTTTTAAAAAGATTGAAATTGTTTATTTAGAATAGAACAGAATAGAATAGAACAGAACAGAACTGAATAGAATAGAAAAGTATGTTTTAACTGATCTACTAAATTATTAAAAGCTAGAGAATAGAATAGAATAATTTTATACACAGTTGACGTCAGAATTATTAGCCCCACTGAATTATTAACCCCCCTGTTTATTTTTTTTTCTCCAATTTCTCCAATCTCCAAACAGAGAGAAGATTTTTTTCAGTACATTTCTAAACACAATAGTTTTATATAGCTTAAAGGGGATAATAATTTTGTCCTTAAAATGTTTTTTTTTTTATTAAAAGCTTTTATTCTAGCCTAAATAAAACAAATAAGACTTTCTCCAGAAGAAAACAAATTATCAGACACACTGAAAATGTCCTTGCTCTGTTAAACATCATTTGGGAAACATTTAAAACAGAAAAAAAGTCAAACACAATATTAACATTAATAGAACATTTACATAGGATGGGTATAGAATAATTGGATAGACCATTTCAATTTTAATTAAATTTTCAGTTCAAGCTATAATTCAGTTTAACATTTCAAAACAAAACTCTGAAATATTTGATAAAATGACCGTTTTTGAAGAGTACAGTGAATGTTATGCAATAAAATAGAAGTGTAGTTTAGTTTATGTCTTTTGTACAAAAATAAAGAAGAAATTACATTTCAATCATAGGTAAAATGCTAATTTCCACCTGCAGTCTCCAAACAGGTTTGTGTTTATAGAACAGAACTAGGGAGGCTCAAAATAACCAATAAACCGCTAACCGAAATGGTGGGTTTTAACCGATTAATAGTAACAGTTAAGTGACAAAAAAATTTTTTAAATATATTTTTAAAGTTTGGCTGCATAAGGGGCCGATCACAGCTAACACGCTTTTTGCATTGAGAGGGGCATCTTTTGAATGGTTTGCAAATGTTTTTTGCGTGCTGCTCATGTAGCCTGCACGCCTCGCATTTTTGCGCTTTTTCATTCTTCAATCAAATGAAAGCAGAGGTGGGGTTCCCCTTGAGGTGACATCAGTGTTTGTGTTGTTAAGACAACTACAGAGAACTTTTAAAGATGGAGTTAACAAGGGCTTTATGACGTTACAAATCTTGAATATCACAATATTATTAAATATTACAATTATAACAAAATCGACAGCAATACTCGTGCACAATACCCAGCTGATTCAGTCGTTTCCTAGTAATATAAAAAAGCAGCGGTGTGGTGCGCCTTGCGTTTTTGAAACGGAAAAGCGTGTTTGGTGTGATCGGCTCACCAAACTGAGGCTTTCATTTTACAGCTTATTAACATGTATGCAAATGAATGCAATATGATATGTAAACAACAAAATTGTTATATGCTATAGTAGCCTATACTTTACAAAAAGTCAACAAACAGTATGAGCCTCGTCATTGTCTTTCATCACACCAGCGCAGGTAAAACCAGATGCTCAAGACATAATCTTTAATGATTTATATTAAAAATGTTGACAGAGGCTTGTGATATAAGAATTAGAGCGGAGCATTAATTAAATGCATAGGCCTATTTTGCATGGAGCGATGGATTTAAGGTAGCCTGCTATTTTTATTTGACAGAAGAAAAATACATATGATGGGAAAAAAACAGCCTATGCCGGTTTCAGTCAGTGTTTTTGTTTTGTAATCTAAATGTAACATTTAAGTGAAAGATATCTAGGGCAGGCCTGTTTATTTCATTCTTTTTATTTAGTTTATTCTGTTTTTCTATGCTTTTGGAAACACTGCAGATGCGTGAAGACATTCTGTTTCCCATGTGTACATGTTTTTATACGTGTATGTGTGTATATATGTGTATGTGCACATGTAAATGTGTTCGGAAGTATGTATGTACATGCCATGTTTAAGCATTTTTTGTATATCTGTGCATGGTTTAAAGTCACCCTCAATCTATGCTGAATTAATCATGATCGTTGACTATGTCGGTTAAATTATTTGAGTATCGTAGAGATGTTTGAATGAGTCATGTGACCTTAGTACTCAAAAGAGACTCTAAACGCACCTGATCACTGTTTACCCTGATAAAGGCAGATCTCTGCCGAAACGCGTAGGTTTCTTTTAAGATTAAGCCATGTGAATAAAGGCTTTTTAAATTTTCCACATATTTCGAGTGCCTTGGACTAATTTCTTTTGACATTCTGTTATTGTTCTGTTGTTATATTTCAATGATAAAATAAATCAGTATTTTAAAATGCAATGTTTAATGTGTCAGTCACAAAATAGACACATCATTTTTTTCAATTAAATAATTATTTAATTAATTTAATCTGACCAGTTAACCTTTAATATTCAGTTAATGAGCGGTAGTTGTCGATTGGCAAAATTAACCAAAATAAGCATCCCTACATAGAACAGAATAAATAGAAAAACAGAATAAAGATGTATATGGAATACAAATTAAATGTCTATTAGTTTTTAAAAGTAATACCAATAATAAAAGTAGTAATAGTAATACCAAAAAATAAATAAAAAGATAATACTTTAAGTCTGTTGAGTCTCAAAAATAGAATACAAAACAATAGAATACAATACAATACAATACATTAGATTGTAGATGTAGATAGAACAGTTAGAGCTAACGGTTAGATTGTAGATTATAACAGTGCAAAAATTCTAGTAGTGTGTCATGTAGCACAGTGATTTGGCTGCATTGAGAATAATTACAGTATACACTGACAGGCTGTGTGTGTGTGAGTGTATGTGAGAGAGGGAGAGTGTGTATGTGTGGGTGTGAATAGTCCAATCTGTCTGCTCAGACTGTGCTCTGCTGGTGTTATTGGCTTAATCGCCCACATTATCAGATTGCACACTGGACTTTCTCTCAACTCATTCAAACTTCATTTTTGACTAAACCTTTCATAAAAAATTCTAAACGTCAAAAGATTCATTGGCTTTTGCTACTAACGGTTTGTCTTTTATTCTTTGTTCACACTGCACACAAAGCTGATTTGGTTTTTAGATCCATTAGGTCTGAGTGTACACATAGTTACTTTGACATTTATTCAATTCTGTAACTACTAGAACGGCCTTAGCATAGTCATTCTGATTGTTCATATAAGATTGCACTGAATAGTTTTTTGTCATGTCATATTTACATTCGAAGCTTCTATTGAGATTTTAGAATTAAGTTTGAATGTCTGTTGTCATATTTCGTGAAGTCTTTACTCTAAAGACATTACTCTAAAAATATGATGTATTTGTAATTTAATCTATAATTGTGTACAAGTTATTAGACTGCCTCCACCTAACTTTGTCCAGCAAACAGGAGGGCAAAGTTTTTTCATCACCGTGAACCGTGAAATTTGTTTATGAAAGTTTAAAGGCCTTGTCTGAAGTAAAGTTATGTTTTTACTATCAGAAAGACTTGCGTTGAGGCATGCATATTCAATGGTACACAGAAAAGTAGCGTACTCTGAAATGAATGCAGCCAATTTGACAGTTATAGTCATTCAAGTGTTTTGTAATCCTAAAATAATAACAACGTTAGAATGTACAATATATCCACACATTTAGGAAGTGTCAGGGCTCTACAGTTATATGGGTTTTATTTTAACAAAGTTATTTGCAAAATAAAAAAACAGGCAAACTGACTGCTTCTGTATTTATATTGTTAAATAGTAACACTTTACAATAACTACACACCATTATTAAGCATTAGCAACTACACTGAAAAAAATGATTCAAAGATGATTCCTTGGATTTACTCATTTTTTTTTTTTACGTTAAGTGGTTGTAAACAATTTATTTGGGATGAATTTAAACAAACAAATTAAGTTGAACATTGCTCAATTTAATTTGTTTGTTTAAATTCAACACAAATCAATTGTTTGCAACAGTTTTGCATGCAACACTTTTTCAGTGTAGTGAATTCATTATCTGTTAAGCATTACATTAATAAACATTAGTAAGCAGTTTATAACTGAAGCTACAAATGCTCCACTCCTGACTTATAAACACATTTATAATGTGCTTAATAATTGTATTTTCATACTTTGGTAATGATTTATTTTTCATTACTAAATTAAGTATTGCATTATTTACCAACCAGTTATTGTTTTTTTTTAAAGATCATTCAGAACGAGTTAGTTAATGATTAATAAAGTATTCAATCTAACGTTTATTAGTCAGGCGTATACTAATAGTTAATTTGTATGTTAATAAATGCTTTAATAGCTCAACTTCATGCAGTTTTGTGACCTAATCTAAGTGAGGACTATTTATGCTTTATAAATCCCTTATGGATGACAATGAAAGGCTCAGTTAAATTCTAAACAGGAAAAAAGAACATAAACGACTTTACTCATTTCTATTCGTTTGAAGATACACAAATGATACTGTACTTCAAATCAAAAATGAATCTTTGCATCCTTATCTAAAATAAAATTACTGTACAGTTTGGACATTGCATCTTATTATATTGTTAACTTATATTGTTGTTTTATCCAATTTAATGTCATATTCCTGTTATTCTGCAATGTTTAAACTTTACAGTAATTTTATTTTTAGATAAGATTGTAAAGATTTATTGTTCGTTTGATACCGAGCCTTTAATTGTCATTTATAAGGGATTTATAAAGCATAAGAGTCCTCACTTTAGATTATGTCTCAAAACTGCATGAAGTTGAGTTAATAAAGCATTGATTAACATACATAGTATATGCCTGAATAGTAAGATATATAAACATTGATTTCAATAGTTATTAATCATTTATTAACTCATTCTGAATGATCTTATAAACTCCCAACTACTCTTAAAAACAACTGGCTTGTAAATAATGCAATACTTAATTTAATCAAGCAGTTACAAATTATGAAAGTACAATTATTAAGCACATTTTAAATGTGGTTCTAAGTCAATAGTGCAGCATTTATATCTGCAGTTATAAACTGCTTACTAATGTCTTAATGTAGAGTTGATGCTTCACAAATAATAAATTCACTAGATGCTAATGCTTAATAAATGACTCAAAGTGTGTAGTTATTATAAAGTGTTACCTGTTAAATATAATCCAGATATCTGATATCAAATGTATATTTGTTGGATCTACATCAGCACAATCCCAGAATACAAGAAAAGTAGCTGATTTAAAATGCAGTCTGACTATATTGACTGGAAAATGAAATATAATCAGATATCAAACCACACATGAGTTTTGGTTTGGGTCAGGTTTGTAAACATAATTTCATGGTTTGTTGCTGTACAGACAATAATAAACTAAACGGATTTGAGATAAACGGACAAAAGAATCTGTCTGAACAAAGCCTTCAAGTCCCTGTGCTGATCAGGCTTAACATTCTGCTTTACAACAGCGATATTGTAAGCTAGTAAAGCTGACCATTAACTCAAATATCTGCGTTTCCTCTCTCCTTTAGATGGACAAAGAGCTTGGCTCGTCCCCCAGGTCTAAGTCCAGATACACAGGCAAAGTGCGTCTGTGTGTTGCCCGCTACAAGTGAGTGGATCCAATACAGCTGTTGCAATAAGTTACAATAGAACATTTGTTGTAATAATAGGTTATAGCATGTCATTAGTCCGTAATGATTTGTTATATCATGCCATTAGCTGTAATGATTAGGTGTGGAATAGCAGTAGTCATGGTATCAGGTCTGCCTTTAGGAAACGTTCCCGGTTAAGTACAAGTTAAGTATATCAACAGCATCTGTGCAAGCTGTCAGTTACCACAGACAAGAATTTTCATTAGCAAATAGGCAAATGTGCAGTCATACAATCCTAGCAACAATTATAACATCCAACAGGATGCTTCTTAATCTGCACGCTTGTTCAGTAGTCAGGGCTCTGATCAGGGAGTCAGCCATTTTAAAGTATGTGAAATCAAAATTTAAACTAGCGCACTTTGTTAACCTTTAGGTGAACAGTTAATCCGTGCAAGTTAATCCACTTGAAAAGGGTTTGTTTTTGGTAATCTTCAATTAAAGTCCGACCTTTTGCTTCTGTGTTTGGGTTGGCGGTCCCTCTCAGTTTGGCGGCTCCATCTATAATATTTTTTAACCACACAACTCTTGCTGTTAGTTTGCTAATGGATGGAATGATGCACAAAAAAGAGAGCCCCCTAATTAATATTCACATTAACATACTCAAATAAAAGGCTCAGCAACTTCTGGTTCACATGGACATTAAGTGCTGTCTAAATCCCAAAACTCTTCTAGCGCACTGAAACCTTTTCTACCTTAAAAGTCGATGCTCACTATGTTCCCTCAACAGAAGAATCTTCACGGAAATAACACAAAATATTTTTTATTTAGTTATTTAATTATATTTTACCATAAATACACACTGTTAACAGGTACAGAACAACCCAGTAAGCATTTCTTAGTTTGATGTTGGGCGTTTTTATGTCACCATCAGTGTCCCAATGTGTAACGAACCTATTGTCTAGTGGCCAAATTTGCGTACAGTACACAATCTTGGGAGCAGGAGTGAGGAGCTGATTGTATGTTTTAGCTTTTAATGATTAGAAAGGTTAACCTAAAGTAAAATGTAAGATAGCATGAAAGAATGCTAAGAAATCTTTTATTGTCACCTTCTGTTAAACCCCTTTCAAAAATAGTCAAGTCCATCGTACAGTATAAAAATTTTAACACACACAACCGAAAAAGCTCATGCATTTAGAAAAGTAGTCCCACACGAACATCAGAATCAGAATCAGAAAGAGCTTTATTGCCAGGTATGTTCACACATACTAGGAATTTGTTTTCGTGACAGAGCTTCTACAGTGCAACAGGATTACAGAGACAGGACAAAAAACAGATAATAAATATATTTTAAAAAATAGAAGTAAGTAGTGAGTGCAAATATACAGATTGACAAGTGTATAACATTGTTTATTAATATATACAACGTTATATGTGCAGCTGTTATGTGCAAATTGGCATGTAAAGTGTGTTGTTAAATAAGTGTATATGTGTATAAAAGTGTATAGCAAGTAGTGATGTTGGTTTCGCAATTATTATCATCAAGTGTTCATGAGATGGATTGCCTGAGGGAAGAAACTGTTTCTGTGTCGGGCTGTTCTGGTGCGCAGTGCTCTGTAGCATCGACCAGAAGGTAAAAGTTCAAAGAGGCAGTGTGCTGGGTGTGAGGGGTCCAGAGTGATTTTGGCAGCCCTTCTGCTCGCTCTGGATAAGTACAGTTGTTGGGGAGTAGGAAGGGTTGTACCAGTGATTCGCTCAGCAGTCCGAACTATTCGACGTAGTCTTTGGAGGTCGTAAACATATTACGTTACATACTTTCACAGCTTTATTTTTAAACTTTGTTATGGGACCTTCAATTAGCATCACCAGATGGTACACTAACACTAATTTCAAACTTCAAATAAATGAAGAATATTGCAATTTGAAGAAATTAAGAATTTTTAGGTAAATAAAAAAATTTATTGGATGAATTTAAAATTTTGGATGGATTAAATTTTCATGAATCGATTTCAACTTGTTCTGTTTGCAGTTATAACCCTTACGATGGCCCCAATGAGCATCCTGAAGCAGAGCTCCCCCTGGTGGCTGGGAAGTACCTGTATGTTTATGGAACCATGGACGAGGACGGCTTCTATGAGGGTACGTTACACAATGGCTAGTGGAAATTGTGGATTAATGCTTATCGCTGCATCAATCACAGCAATTTCGAGAGTGAATTGCTGAGTGGATTTATTGATATTAAGAATGGATTATAGCCTGAAAAGTGTCCAGAGAGCACTACTGTATTTCATTGAAAATATGTCATTTATCTTGATTCATTGCCATCTCAAAGATCCATTGTAGTGATGTTTTTTTAGTGCGCACAGTATAATTTATTACATTATGTCTGCATTTGAGAGGATTTGAGAGGATTTGTGAGCATACTTTACACTGAACAAAACTCTTATGTTAAAAACTAACAATTTTATTTATATATCTTTTGAAATATACTGTAAATTAATACTATTGATGCTCTTCAGTGTGCTAGAACAAATACAAATACAGTAAAGACATTAAAGGATTAGTTCAACCAAAAGTGACAATTCCGTTTTTAATCACGCACTGTCATGTCATGTCAATTCCCTGAGACCTTTGTTCATCTTTAGTAAACAAATTAACATATGTTAGGAGAAATCTGAGAGCTCTTTAAACCCCTCCATAGACATCGAGACCTTTAGGGGTGCGTTTCCGAAAACCATCATTAGCTAAGTAAGGTTGCAAGTTCCGTCGTTACAATGATACTGTAGGTTGTTGATTTGCCATTTTCCAAATCCGTCCAATAAACATTCGTAAACTGCATCGCAAACTTGTAAGCTTAAAACTACACCTTTAGAGCTGTAGTTAGACGCATAGTTCCTGGCTGCGTTCTATTCCCCCCATGCTCTATTCATTTAGAATGTTCCAACATTTAAACTGGAATTATACAACCCTCCATGAACTTCTGCATCAGTTTAGGGTGCACACAATATGTTGCATTGTCTGTAGTAAACTTGCACCCTGACCTGACGTGGAAAAGAAGATATACTGTAGGTGAACAAAGTCATATTTATGTGGGTTTTTTTGATTCACAAAAGTATTCATGGAGCTTCGTGTGATTACAGTTGAACCACTGGAGTCATGTGGAATGTTTTGACAATGTTTCCTTAACTCGACTTTGAGAAGTCATGACCATTATTGTGTATGGAGAATAAGAGAGCTCTCAGATTTATTCTAAAATATCTTCATGTGTGCTGCTCTGAAAATTAACAAAGGTCTCATGCGATTTGGAAAAACATGATGGTGAGTAATTAATAGTGGGATTTTTTATTTTTGGGTGAACTAATCCTTTAACATTTTTATTTCACCATCTTGATACATTTCCTGTTTACAAAAAAGTATGTTGTAGCGTGATTAGCCTTTTCCCTCTTATTTCTGTTTCCAGGGGAGTTGTTGGATGGACAGCAGGGTCTCGTTCCCTCCAACTTCGTAGACTTTGTCCAGGATGAGGAGCTTCCCTCGGCTCCTCTCTTGGACCACATCAAGGAACCGTCCTACCTCAACCATAGCCCTGCCTCCATGCCCAGCAGCGCCGTAAGCACTCTGAGCACGCTGCTCTCAGAGAAGCTGGATGCCCTGGGCTCGGGCACCGGGACAGGCACCAGCAGCAGCAGTGGCGTAAGCAGCTTGGGTATGAGCACGGGGCTGGGCATGGATTATCTGGGACCCTGCAGCAACGGCACAGGCACGCTGGACGTGAACATCGACGAGATCGGAGAAGACATCGTGCCTTACCCTCGCCGCATTACCTTGATCAAACAGCTGGCCAAGAGTGTTATCATAAGTTGGGACCCTCCAGTGGTGCTCCCCGGATGGACGCCTATCAGTGGCTACAACGTGCTGGTTGATCAGGAGGTGCGCATGAGCATTCCCTTCGGTGGACGCACCAAATCTCTGATCGAGAAGCTGAACTTGACCGTCTGTACGCACCGCATCTCCATCCAGAGCATGACAGAACGGGGCCTTTCCGATCCGCTGCGCTGCACACTTCTGGTGGGGAAAGACGTGGTGGTGGCGCCCTATTACCTTCGTGTGGAAAACATCACTCAAGCGTCTGCCGAGCTCACCTGGATGCCGAGCAACAGCAACTACAGTCACATGATCTTCTTGAATGATGTGGAGTATGATGTAGTGAAGCCTGGAGGCTACAAATACCACTTCTACAACCTGAAGCCCATGATGGTGTATAAGATACGGGTGGTGGCCCGACCGCATCAGATGCCCTGGCAGCTTCCTCTTGAGCAGAGGGAGAAGAAGGAGGTCTCGGTGGAGTTCTGCACACAGCCAGCCGGTGGGTCACTTAGCGCACGCTTCATTTTTGCATGTTCACTTCTTATTACTAAGTGATCTTGAGATCTGGTTATCACTAGGGGTGTTAATCGATTCAAATATTCATGTGGATTAATTGCATAATATTTCATTGTGTCACAGCTCGCCATGCGTTCTTGCAAAAACCTGAAGTTGGTACTTCAAGACTGAATTGCTCCAGTGGTAGGAAAATTTCTTATTACAGAATTTACATGCAAGTCGGAGGTTAATACATGTTGCCTTTTTTACTGTTTCAGATAAATATAATATATAGGGAGAGTGCATGGCCTAAAATTGAAAGGTTAATAACACCCTAGTGGATGCCTTTACATGGTTTTTTGATCAGGTGGTACACTAACGTCTGACTTACACTAATTAGCGTTCTATACAGTACATACTGCACATCACAAAGTCATAAGTAAGGTTAACACACTATAATAACATTAGGAGTCGCTCATACTTATTACATATATAATAAACAGTTAATCTGCTGAAATTAATCTGCGTTAAAAGTTCTGAAACTAAAATAATTGTTTATGTTGCTATGTGTGGTTGCTAGCGGTGTTGATGCACAGAACCGTTGGTTGAAGCAGCCATAGCTGTGCTTTATCATGAATAAAACACTGCCGTTGACCAGTCAGCACCAAGTTTTTGCTATATACGATCAACTAGGGCTGGGCCGATAAACGAGATCATATCAAATCACGATAAAATATATCGATAAAATGTAGCGTGTCTACAGGCTGAATGAAACTTGTATTTTTGTGGTACAGATACACACAAGACATCGTTCAAAACTGTAAAGTGTTTACATTTATTTATGTTTAACCTACTCTCCCAAAAACAAATCACTGTGCCCTTGAAAAAGAATGAAATGCTACTTACCTTTTTATTTTCATAATTTCATGGTCAAAAATGAAATAAACATGTCAAACTGTCATGTGTGGCATTTGCCTTGCTTATTGCATTTGCCCCTGTTATATCTGATGGTCATTTAGCTAATATCATGCGCACTCTCAAGTTTATTTGTTACATTTTGAGAGGAGTACAATTTGCATACGTGGTTTCAACAACCAGATGTATTTAGACCTGTGCAGTTTTGTCTGGAATGAGTCCCAGACCACTGCCAGAAGTGGTTTGAGTAATTGGTTTGATATCCGTCTCTAAAGAAATTGGCTGCTGAAAATTCAGCTTTGTAAACTTTTTAAATTAGATTGAAATACCAAACACAAAATATTACTATTTTTATTGTATTTTTAAATGCAGTCTTTGCGAACAGAAAAAAGAATATTAACAAGAATATTATCAACCTTAAGCTTTGAATTTTAAATCATTACACTAAATTGCCATGATTATTTGTCAGCCCAAGTTATCACTTCTTCACCACTAAGCTCTTTTAAAAAATCTTTAACATAATATAAAATGTAATAAGAATACCTGGATTATTGCAGTACGTTTTCCAAAAGAACTGTATCTGTTCTGTGTCAAAAGAACTTGTCACCATGTTGTCGAGATGTTATGTGTGGCTGCAAGGGTGATTACTATGTTTGCAGAACTATTATGATTCAGTGATTGTTGCCTAGTTTATTGCAGTTACAGTTGAGTTGGAGTGTAGTTGGTTGCATAGTTGTTGCTTGGTGTTTTCTGAAGCATTTAGGTTGATTGATCTGGATTCAGTCCTTGTATAATCAGGTAAGGCTGTTTTATCTAATAGTATCTGGATGCAGCCTTGATGATGCAAGCTGAGATTGCATTTCTCAGAGGTGCAATGTCAGACACAATGCACTTAATGGAGCTAGTGATGTCACTGTGAGGGGTGGGGTTAGGTGTGGGCATTAAAAAGCATTGCATGCAGCTCAGATTGCAACTGCACCAGGTCAGCATCCAGACCCCTTTCGTTTAACCTCATAGCATTCTTATTTGTCCTTGGTGATCTAAAATTACTTGTATTATATATTTCTTGTGGATTTGAATAGTCCCATGATGAATTCATTGTTTATTGACTAGAAATGTCTTCAATGGTATATTTTATGGTATGGTATGATGATATCTTTATTATGATAAATGGTATATCAACATGTGCACAGTGTAGTACCAGCCAATATTAAAATCTCACATTTTAATCATGAAATGGATTAAAATTGACAGAAAGCCCAATCAAGGGCTTATGTTTAGGATCAGAAAACATGTATTAGTATTAGTAGTCTTGTTTTTAATAGATAATTAAGCCTCCAATACCGCCCACGTCTGGAAACATTCCACTTTTTTCAACTTTTAAGGGCCAATTATGAAAATATCTACACCCAGAGGAGCCTCTGAAAAATCTGGACTTGAAGGGAACACGTTTGTCTTTGTACCCACCAATTCCTGGGAGACCGGCAATCATAATCCTTGTCCAATTAAATTCTCATCCAAATATTTTCGCACCAGCGCCTCCATCCAGAAAATGTCGCCTGCTACTGTACTGTATTATCACATACGTTGTCAGTTGTTTGTGGGATTTCCTTGTGTGCCAGATAACAGTTAACATTAGGCAAGCAACCTTGATGCTTGCCATGCATTTCCTGTTCATCAATTCACCTTCTAAAGGAGGAGACTAGGAGTTTAGTCTTCCATAATGAGCCTCCTACTCTAGAGAGACTGTAGACTTGCTTTCATTAAAAGAGCCCTATGGCATGTTAGCATATAAACGAAGAACTGTCGGCTCCGGTTTTCACACAGCTCCTATTACGCAGACGTCTACCTGAGATGCTGATCAACCCAGTTGCGTTTTGCTTTCCTTCATCTCTCAACGCCGTTCCCGGCGGACCCTGAAGATGCCTTGTTTTCAAGTACAGACGAATGAGAGCCGAGGAAATGAATGAATGCGTGATGAATGGAAATGGGACGAGCGTTTGCCGCAGTAGGGAAGCGGAGCGACTGAAGATGAAAAGAGGAAGAATCAGAGAGGATGCGAGAAAGGAGGGGAGGAACGGAGGGGGAAGCCCGGTATTCTGCTTCTGAGGGAGTCCTCCTTCTTTACTGTCTCCCACTATATTTCACACACTCGTAGATGTATACACACTCATTGCAATGCCAAGAAGTGGAGCAGACGTGTGCGCTGGGATGATTTCAGCGCCAGCTCATTCTTACCTCCTATTGTGAGTGTGGCGAGCTATTGTCCAGGGAGGAAATGAAAGGCCGTCAGCATTAGTTTGTCTGATACTCTCAGGAGAGCCAGAGATCATTAAGACCCAATCCCAATTCTACCTCTTAGCCCTACCCCTCGTGTTGCGCATTCCCATGAAGGGGTAGGGGTGTCCTAATTCTCTTTAGCTTGAAGGCGTAGGACTAAGGGGAAGGGGTAAATATCCCTTTGAATGAAGATTTTTCAGGACCAAACTCAAAACCAAGGGGTAAAAAAATTTCCCAGAATACATCAGCCACAATGGCAGGATCGATGCACCTGGAAGTAAGGAGATCCACAAATTAGTATTTTTTGTCATTATTACGAATTTTTACAACAAACAAGCACATGTTTTAATATATTCATAACCGCGTTCATGTTTTACCGTCATACTTAAAAAAAACACGCTAAAATAAAAAACGCTAAATTTCGCGATCTATAATCCATAATCATAACTCCTGTACAGCAGTCCCACAAAATTCTGACACTCGATGACACTCGAAAACCCTGTCAGTAATGTCTAGTGGCTGGGAATGGGCTTTTTACAGTGTCTGCTATAAAGTTTTTGGTGTGTTTACATAGATAAATATGGCCACTGTGTAAATGCGCAGTATAGTTATGATCTTATTGCCACATTATATCATTATGATAACATAATATATGCCTTCAGTGATTTCTTGAAGATAAATACCAAAAAATAACACAACTGGAATATCTACACCAGTCGCGATCGTCTGACCTCATATGAAGCATGAGGTTGCGATGACGTGTGTAGGTGCTGTAGTGCTATCCCAATTCTTAGGGGTAAATTTTAAAGCCCTTCCCCTTCACCCTCAGTGAAGTGCCTAGGGTAAGGGGAAAGGGTAGGGGTACAAAAATAGAAATGGGATTGGGCCTAACTGTTGCAGGTTTTATTGGTATGGAATTTTAATTAATCCCAATGTTCTGTTTAGTGTCGAGAGACCCCAGGACGATTATAGTAACTTAAAATAATCCTCAGGTTGTTAGGTAATTTGTAAGAAAAATTGTAAAGGATTCTTTTTCTAATCTTATGAGAATTGATGTAGAATGTGATAATAGACTTTTATAAATATATATGTATTTATTGCTGAATAATGTAATGTAATGTGTATATTTATATAGCGCATTTATTGTGTATGGCCATATACCCAAAGAACTTTACAATTACGAGGGGGGTCTCTCCACTCCACCACCAGTGTGCAGCATCCACTTGAATAATATGACGGCAGCCACAGGACAACGGCACCAGTGCGCTCACCACACACCAACTATAGGTGGAGTGGAGAGACAGTGATAGAGACAATTTAGTGGATGCAGATGATTGGAAGGCCATGACAGTTAAGGGCCAATGGAGGGAATTTGGCCAGGACACATGGGGTTACAGCCCTACTCTTTACGAGAAGTGCCATGGGATTTTTAATGACCACAGAGAGTCAAGACCTTAGTATAACATCTCATCTGTAAGACGGCGTCCACTGGCAGTATAGCGTCCCCTTCACTTTACTAGGGCATAAAGTCTCACGCAGACTGTAGGTTGAGCACCCCCTGCTGGCCTTACTAACACCACTTCCAACATCAACCTAGTTTTCCCATGTGGTTTTACATCCAGATACTGATCAGGCTCAGCCCTTCTTAGCTTGAGTTTTGGTCTGCAGGGTGATATGGCTGTGGCAGATGTGTAAAATCTAGAGTTTTGAAGGATTGTACCAAATAATAAAACAAAAAAAAATGTAAAAATGACAATTAATTCTTATTTTGGGTCTTCACCGTGATCCATAAATATAGTCATTAATGCTTTAATATGTCATCAGACTACCTGTCAAGATTTATATATAGTCAATGATTGAAATCAATCACAAAAAGTTTTTCAAAATGGTTTATAATATATTGTGTTTAGTTATGTCTCTTCTAAAAAATGTCTACACTACTGTTCAAAAGTTGATCAAGTTATTTTTATGCTGACAAAGGCATTTATTTAGCTTTGTGTTTTCAGGTTTTAAATACAATAACAATACACATGACAAACTAGTCATTACACCATGTCATATAATATGTCATATAAACCATCAGAAATTACTCCAATATTGTTAATAACAGTTGTGTTTAGAGGTGCAGTATGTAAGTTTAACATCCAGGGGTTGAACTAGGTATTGCAATTCTGGATCAAAATCAAATGCAAGCGCATGTTGCCAGATTGAACACACCAACAGGAGCGAGTCTGACGATTGAGCCTAAAGGCTGATTTAAGTCGTGTTTTGTGTAAAAGCAACGGCGCGCAATGGAAGGAATATTTTCCATATTAAAAGGAGTTTTTGTCCTAACCCACACCCCGAATTGATATATTAGAAAACGGCTTTTATATCTTGCAGCTGAACAACAGAAAATTGACAATGATCACCTCAGGTACTCCTCATGTGCTTTATTCAGTGTTAAATGCTAATAATGTGAGTTTGAATGCCATTTTACATGACATTGTACTGCAAGTAGCAGCAGATATTTCACCTCAGATCTTGACAATAAAATAAATAGTTTGAAATTGAACTTTAGAACTGTGAGACATATCAGTAGTTCAGCATGTACATTTATTAATGTTAAAGAGGTTTAATTTGTATTAATTAGATTATAAACCTTACCATTTCGCTGGAGTGCAGTGAGTGCACTATTCTGTGCTTCTAAAGAGCTGTATTTAAATTTCTGTCATGTTTCGTCTGGTGCAAAGAGCCAAATTGCTTATCACTGCAATTATCATCACGTAGCGCAGGACCGTGCACAGGGGGGTGGCCCGGTGGCTAGAGCCACTGCCCCTCAGCCCTCATTGGCTGAGGTACCCCTCTCAGCCTGTACCCCCTCTCCTCCCCCTCTAACGCGTACATGCCCCGCCCCTCCTCTGATTCCCGGCTTCACTTCGGGGGCCCCACCACTTTGCGAGACTTAGCGACCGTCACCCGCCACCCCCCACCCCCCACCCCCCTTCCCAAACCAGCGTGACTCCTGCAAGGCCGCAACCGTCACAACATACCCCCCAACTTAACGTGTCTCCTGCGACCATCACAACCCCCCCCCCCCCCACTTAGCAAGATTTCCGCAACCGTCACCCCACCCATACCACCTAGTGTGAATGAGCACCTGGATGAGTTTGACCTTTAGAGTTTGTGCACGGCACTGACGTAGCGTGTTGTTAGGACACGCGGTTACAATGTAAACTGTCCACTGGAGGTTGTATTTTGGTCGCGGACACATACTTTGACAGCCTTTCTGAATGAAAGAATGAATGAATCAATGAATGATATACATGGTTTTCCAACAAGGCAACCCGGGATGCTGAAAGATAATTGGCTAAACTGGCAGTAGGTGGGTTAAATGACCAAAACAAAACCAGCGTTCCGGCACGTAACAGACATTTTCAAAGTAGAATATCTGACGTCAGCATTGTTTTTCAGATAAACAAGAATGTTCACCCGGCATGTTTCTTAAATATCTGAAAAAATATTATGGTATTTTTATGCTTTAGAAGAGTCAAAAACTTACATAGAGCACCTGTAAACATTTTACTCTATTGCTATTTATTTAAGTTCCTTTGAATAAAAGCATCTGCTAAATTACTAAATGTAATGTAATTCTATTGTTCAGGGATTCTTTTATTATTATTATTGTTTAGGCTATATAAGCATTAAACAATATCAGAATCAAGTCCATGGCAATGTGCACCCAACTTATGCTAATTTGTTTTAAAGAACCTGAAGTGTAGAGAATCAGCTTTCAACGTGTGAAAACAATTTTTTTTCTCCCACTATGCCCGTCTCTGATATATTTCCTTTAATTGACACCTTTAATTGATATAGAACGTTAATTAAGGCAAGGCCAATCCTGATGGAACGATCCTGCTTGCTGATTATTGGATTTCCAGCACAGTGGAGTGCATGCCTCAGGACATCTCGACATCTTGAGATAAATGAACCCTCACTCTGGTCTAGCTCACAGTGTGTTCTCCACCTAAAGACTGTGTAAAAAGTACAGAGCAACATGCGTAAACCCATCTGCGGACTTCCCTGCGAACTAACGGTGGAACATTTTATTATATCTACAGGCGTGTTTAAGTTATGCAGCAGCAGCAGCTTCAAATCAAGGCCTGATCAGATAAATACAGCCTTTGAGCTGTTTTCAATTACGGAGCATTGATCCAGTTCCTCAGGATCAACTTCACAAATGACATGATCCACTTTTAGCTCCACTGTCTTTCCACAGACACTCAGTCATGCTCCTGACACCTCTGGAGCGGCCCACGGGCTCTGGTCAGTGAGGGGTGGTCATTGATTAAGCATCCCCCCTGATCATCTGTCATGTGGTGGGCAGAAAAGTGATCAGTGTGGATTAGTGGGATCCATGGAAGAGTCCAAACCTGTGACAGGACGACCTGCTCTTTGACATCAGGATGGCTTCTCTTAATTGGTGCTTGGAGTGAGAGTTTGTCTATGGAGAAACTTTTTTAGAGGAAAAGCTTTTAAATTTAGGTCATTGGCGATAGCCATGTGTCATCTCTTGAATCTTTTTCACACTTGTCTGCATGTTGATGTATAATTTGTATTGAGATATAATGGTGAACTTTTTCTTTTGTCTTTTAGATTTGTCCTGTTGGATTACATGGAAAACAAGGGATTTTTATGAGCCAGTAACACTAAGTTATTTGGATTCACGAGCAAATCAAAAACAGATCAATGAGTAGCATCTTTTTTAACAAATAAACATAATGAGATCAAATGGATATGTACTGTAAGTGCCACTTGCAGGTGACATAAATTCACTTTTTTAATGTATCAAAAACCCATTGCATGACCAAAGATGACAGATTTGTGAGTGCTATCTTTAATCAAATTAAAAAATTACGACGTGACCTGCGGAAGACAGAATTTCAAATACATCTTTTTAGTAAATCAAAAACACAATGCGAGTAGAGGAGACATGAGGATCACGGATTTTTCAGCATATTAATGTATGCCATAGAAATCAAATCTGGTTCAGTACATGAAAAACACATACCGTGAGCCTCAAACACCACTGTTTCCTCCCAGCAGGCAGATTGACATTGTACACTATCGTTGTAGCGCGTTGTATTTTGTTTGGAAATGAAAATCTGAGGCCATGGTGCTCCACTGGAAAAAAGTGGTTTGCCATCACCAGGTCGGAGGAAAGTCCTTACCATCGGTGAAGGAGTTCAAGTATCTTGGGGTTTGGTTCACAAGTGAGGGAAGGATGGAAAGTGAGATTGACATGTGGATTGGAGCAGCAGCAGCAGTAATGCGGTCGATGTACCGGTCCGTTGTGGTGAAGAAGGAGTTGAGCCGAAAGACAAAGCTCTCGATTTACCGATCAATCTCCGTTCCTACTCTCACCTGTGGTCATGAGCTTTGGGTCATGACTGAAGGGACAAGATCTCGGATACAAGTGGCCGAAATGAGTGTCCTTCGCAGGGTGGCAGGGCGCACACTTATAGATAGGGTGAGGAACTTTGTCACCCTGGAGGAGCTCGGAGTAGAGCCACTGCTCCTCCACATCAAGAGAAGTCAGCTGAGGTGGCTCGGGTATCTGTTTCAGATGCCTCCTGGACGCATGCCTAAGGAGCTGTTCCAGGCATGTCCTACTGGGAGGAGACCTCGGGGAAGACCCAGGACACACTGGATTATGTCTCTCGACTGGCATGGGAATGCCTTAGGATCCCCCTGGAGGAGCTGGAGGAAGTTTCTGGGGAGAGGAAAGTCCGGGGTTCTCTCCTAAGACTGCTAACCCCGTGACCCGGCCCTGGAAAAGCGATTGAAAATGAATGAATGAATGAAAATCGGGTCAGAACACGACATCAGGTCAACATCAATGTCCAACATCGGACAAATGTTGCAATTTAGTTACTTTCCAAAGCAACCTCATTCATTCATTCATTTTCTTTTCAGCTTAGTCCCTTTATTAATCCGGGGTCGCCACAGCGGAATGAACCACCAACTTATCCAGCGCGTTTTTTTACGCAGCGGATGCCCTTCCAGCCGTAACCCATCTCTGGGAAACATCCACACATCTCATTCACACATACCCTACGGACAATTTAGCCTACCCAATTCACCTGTACTGCATGTCTTTGGACTGTGGGGGAAACCGGAGCACCCAGAGGAAACCCACACGAATGCAGGGAGAACATGCAAACTTTACACAGAAACGCCAACTGAGCCGAGGCTCGAACCAGCAACCCAGCAACCTTCTTGCTGTGAGGCCACAGCACTACCTACTGCACCGCTGCGTCGCCTTCCAATGCAACCTCAATACAACAAAATATCAATGTCTATTACGGCTTAAAGTTGTGTGGACATTACCAATATGACGTTTATCAGACGTTGGATTTAGGTTGCCACACCTGATCAATAAATGCCAGTATTTGACGTCAATATGACGTTGGTTTAAGATGCTGGCTCGATGTTGGATTTTGGTCATTTTACAACACAGCCTAATATCAATAAGAAGGTCTGTTTAAATGTAGCTTTTGTTAGTTTAACATGTATATTGTGAAATTCGCCACAGAAGTTTGTAATGAGGCAACGATCACATGCAAACTGCTGAATGTAAGTGTTAATGCATGTGCTCTTAAAAATTCACAGTGGAAAAAAGGATATTGTCTAAATCCATTTTCATTTTTGATTCATGTTCTTTATATTTCAGTTTGCGACCTTGTTGTTGCTTATTTGGCGTTTAGTTTTCATTTTTGCACGTTATAATTATGCACACAATGTCAATTTTTTGATTTATGCACATTATTTTTTCATTCGTGACTGCAATACTTTAGGTGGGAATTTGATCCCATAAATACCCAATATAAAGTATCTTGCTTCTTTGTGTGGATCATAAATAAACTGCAGTTGTAGCCTCTAATATAAAATAAATGCAGATTCAGCCTGTGATACAGCAAATAAGCATTTTGCTAATGTAGTCAATTTCTAGTTTCTAGTAAAAAATCTAATCATAATCGGCCATGGACAAACATGATGGGTGCATCACTAATCAAAACCAGCTATGTCATATTAGGGACAATCCCTAGGGTTGTAAATGGACTTGTAAAACTGTTTGTGGAGACTTTTTGCACATACTTATCCACCACATACCTGAGACATATCTGAGATATCAGATAACAATTTAATCACAATAAATGCATTATTTGGCACCTTTGAAAATGTTCAGTACAACATGACTAAACCAACAGTTTCCACAAGCAAATTATTCTTAAGAGATATGTTGAAATATCTTTCAGTATGTTCTGTACATAAGCAAAATTGACACTTGAATGTTAAGAAAATGATGAAATGAATTACGCCTGCTCTCTCTCTCTCTCTCTCTCTCTCTCTCTCTCTCTCTCTCTCTCTCTCTCTCTCTCTCTGTCTGTCTCTATTCGCTCCAGCACTGTTGTGCAACAGCTCGAATAATAACTGCACATTGTTTGTTTTAGGTTCTAAAATGGTGCGGTCCATCGCTGGCAGCCACATATAACACTCAGTATGATTAAGACGAATCAGCCCACATAAATTCAGAGTGCTGACATAAGCAAATACACTGAGAGTCTATGCCCAGCTGGCATCCCTTACGGCTATAAAAACGCACACACACACACACACAAGCCCACACGCACATTTACATGGCCATTACACATGCATCATATTTTCATGCACAATCATTCACGTGTTTCTGAAAGCAGAATGCATGCCATGGTCCACCTACAAACTCGACAAGCAGACATAATCAAATTTGCAAGTGTAGCAATTTGCAAATTTAGTTTCCTGAGCATCATCTCTTTTTATTGCAGGTCCTCCTTTACCTCCTCAGGATGTGCAAGTACAGTTGGGACAAACACCTGGAGTCTTGCAGATTCGGTGGAAACCCCCTACCCTCACTCCAACCGGCACTTCCAATGGAGCCAGTGTAATGGGCTATATAGTATGCACTAAAGGTCAAAAGGTGAGGTGACGTTGCTGATTCTTATTATACTCATGCCATTTGTGCATATCAATTAGTTATTTGCAATATGGAGTGAGCCCTGCCAATGAAGCCAAAGAAAGGTCTAGGATCAGACACTGAGGTTAAACATGTTATTCCAGTTCATGTTTGAAGTGCAGTTTTCATTCTACTCACTGGCTCCATCTGGTGATAACTTGTGTCATTGAATGGCCAATGTTTCATCTGTTATATAATACAGGGGTTTTATGTAAGTCATTTTGGACAATATGTAATGAAATATATACATTTGGGAATGATATTGAGCTGAGAAAAAACTAATATTTCATATGTCATATTTTATATGTCAAAAAAATGTGAGAATTTGAGAATTTAAATATTTGTTATTGTTTTCTTTATTATGATTATTGTTATTATTAACATTCATAAAAAAAGGTTCTGGTCTGCAAAATATTTTTCAAAATTTCTAAAAAATAAAGAAGTCAAAGTTTTCAAAAAATGACAAAGTCTGAGATCTCCGAAGTCTTAAGCACAAAGCAGTTTATTGTTACAGCATCAGTAACAACAGAGACAGGTCGTTTGAGTGTCTCCTGAGTATAAGCTAGCACACAGTTTAAATACACTACTTTGTCTTAACACTCTACCCAAATTTACACATTAGCACACCTCCATTAGCTTCTCCACTAATGGGATTTCCGCCAACTTATCCAGCATATGTTTTACGCAAAGGATGCCCTTCAATGATGCAACCCATTACTGGGAAATTCACACACATACACTATGTTTATTCAATTCACCTGTAGCGCGTGTCTTTGCACTGTGGGGGGAACCGGAGCACCCGGAGGAAACCCACGCAAACACGAGAAGAACGGTAAATGCCACACATAAATGCCAACTGACTCAGCTGGGGCTCGAACCAGCAACCTTCTTGCTGTGGGGCAACAGCACTGCCCATTGTGCCACCATGTCGCCGTTAATATTAGCAACAATAATAATAATAATAATAATAATAATAATAATAATAATAGTAGTAGTAGTAGTAATAATCTGTAACAGTTTGAAAACAAACCACCACATGTTGTTTTTCAGCTACACATTTGTGCTGTTACTGCATGTTAAAATGCATGTTACTTTAAATATACTATAATAAATATATTATATATATATATATATATATATATATATATATATATATATATATATATATATATATATATATATATATATATATATATATATTATCATTTGTAAAAAACAAAAAAAAATGTGTATAAATATTTAGATTTAAAATTATTGAATTATTATCTTATTTTCACTAAATACGTATTTATATTGCACTAAAATGCTATAAATTAATAAAGAACTGTGGTGAGGATTAAATGTGTTATTTAAAAAAATATGTTTTATGTTTATGCATGTTTTCTATTTTCATTTATTATCTTTTTAATGAAAAAGCATGAAATGTTGTTTAAAAATATCACCTCTGTAGTTATTCCAGCAAAATTAATAAATAAGATAACAGGGCAAGATAAAAATTCTAAATGGCTGCCTGTCTGAACCTGAATAAATTGTTTCTTATTGCTTATCTTTGCAAAGGCACATTTGTTTACCCCGCATTTCTTTTGTTTGTTTGTTTTCAGATAGCAGAGATAATGCACCCTACAGCAGATTTCGTTACGGTGGAGCTGAACCGTATCCAGTGTCTGGAAGCACGGGAGGTCATTGTGAGGACAATATCAGCACAAGGAGAGTCGCAGGACTCTCCCGTGGCCACCATTCCACACAGCCTCCTGGTGCCTCACCCCCATGGACACCTTCATCTCCAGTCTCACCCTCAGACTCACCCGCCGCCATACCCGCAAGCCTATCCCCCGACCCATCCACAACCGCACGTCCAGCCCCACTCTGTCCCACCATCCCATCCTCATCCGCAACCCCACATCCACCCCCCACATTCTTCGTACCCAATGTCTAAACCCAAACTCCTACCAAGTGCCAGAGACCCCCATGCCAAAGAGTCAGAGATGGGCAGGCGACTGGGGCAGCCCTGGGAGCCGCATCCCCGGGCACCATCACCCCTACCGCCCCATTCTCACCAAGGACACACGCTGGAGCTCCCTCATGTAGAGGGTCGGCGCTCACCCTCCCCTCAGAGGATCTTGCCTCAACCTCAGGGAGTGCCCATTCCCAATACAGTGGCCCGCGCCATGGCGCGCCAGGCGGCGCAGAGAAATGCCCCAAACAGCAGGGTGAGGAAAAGGAGGAAATTGATAGCGCTCACTGAAGCAGCATGGCAGTATATCTTGTACATGATAATTGTGATCTTTTCTTAGGTGGAAAGGAGGAACATCTTCAGCGACAGGGGTAATGCCCTGCACTCTTTAAACTCAGACGAGGAAGAGGAAGGATATGATTCCCCTCATGCCAGGCGACGAGGAGCTTCTGTGGACGAGTTTCTCAGAGGTTCCGAGCTCGGCAGACATGTAAGTGGCCTGAGAGGTAGCAGTGAATTGAGGTTTTTTTTGGTATAACCATGTTTTGTCCACCTATTTTTTGTGCATTTTGGAAAATCGCATAAAAACGGCTTATGGAATTTTGAAAATGGATATAAAAACGTAAACTTTTTAGCTGTTAACAAAAAATGTGAATAAACTGAAGAGATTTACAGAACAAATTCCAGCATGCACATCACAAAAATGTCATGTGATTTTGTTTTAACAGATTGTGTAAGAGCAGTAATGGGTGCAGTGGGATGGCATTTATAGACATTCCAATATTTCTTGGTGATTTTACAATTCTTTAAGCAATGTCTATCATCGAGATAGTTTGATATTATTACTGTACATCCCAGCACTTGAGCGGCTGCACCCCTTCAAATGTCTCTCGCACCTTCAAAAGCCACTGCATGTTCATTGCATTGTGTCTGTCTTCTGATGCAGTTATTATAGAAGAAAAGGGCTCACAATGGCTGCACCTGATGCACCAATTTCCATTTTTTCTTTTTGATATTTGGTTTCAGTTTATTAGAAAATGACCATTTTGTTTTCTTTGACTCATTTGATGGAAACAATGCTTTTTTCACAAGTGTTTTATGTGGTATTCCAGATTTGAGCATAAATCTAATTTGCATCTTTGAGTGGAAACATAGCTTTTGCCTCAAACATTTCCATCACAACAAATTGACATTTCTTATGCTTACTCTGTGTTGGCTAAACAAATCATTCTAAAATGTACATTACACGCATCATTTTACATTGAACTATTCATGTTTATGTTATATTGTTATATAAATAATACATTTCTGCTAAATAAGCTTTTTTATTAATCAAATAGAGCATTTCTAAACTTCTAGTGTGAGAAACATAGACAAGTACTCTTGTTTACTACTGTCCATTTCATTACACTGTAAAACCCAAAAAGTTAAGCTAACTCAAATCATTTGAGGAAACCGATTGCAACAAACCATTAAAGTTCATAAACTAATCAAAATGAGTTCTGTGAACTTACTGTGAACTTTGAGTAAACAAAGCAATTTGAGCACAGTAAAACCCAATAAATGAAGAGAACTCAAACCAACTGAGTACTGTAAAACTCAATAAGTTAAGGCAACTCAAACCATTTGAGGAAATTGATTACAGCAAACCATTTGAGTTAAAAAAAAACTAATCTATATGAGTACTGTGAACTTACTCCATTTAAGTTGAAGTAATGAGGTATTTAATTAACTCATTACCTTCAACACTGAGTTCAAAACTCTTTTAGTAGAATTAACTTTCAGTCATTTTTAGTTAACTACAATCAATTCATTTGATAAAGTTGACTGTTGGGTTTTACAGTGTAGGTATACTTGCCAGTATTGGCTTGGATCTCTGTTCAATGACATATTGGACCTTGTAGAGATTTTGATTCTTACTGACATAAAAAAACATCCCAAGGTTGCTGTAGATTTGTCTGCCATGTATGCATACAGTAAAGACCGATTCCAGCATATCCCAAATGAGGCTTTATTGTATAGAGATCTGGTGACTGTGTGGGTCATTTGACTCCATGTTGTGTACTGTACAAGAAACCAGACTGAGATTATTTGAGCTTTGTGGCGTTTCACGTTATCCTGCTGGTAGCCACTCCAGAATGTAGCAATGATCAGGTTGGTTATTGTGTTTAACTCAAATGGTACTAAAGGACCCTACAGTATGTATGATGTGAAACTATCCCCCACACCATTACACCATCAAAACCAGCCAGAACCATTGACTCAAGTCAAGATGAGTGAATAGATTCTGTGATAAATTCTGGCTTTAAAGATGTCCTCTTACCTCTGGCATCAACAAGGAAGCTGCTGCTCACTGGACATGTTCTTTTCTTCAAGCCATTCTGTCTAAATTGGTTGTTCGAAGTCATTGGAATTACTTTCTGTCCATTAATAGATTCATTAATAAATATATCAGCCCTAATTTTTCAAGTGGCTATTGAAATAGCATTTTTTTTTTTTGATATTTCAAACTAGTTTATCAGGAACGGTCAATTTTATTCTCCTTGACTTACTGGATGGAAAGCTTTATCCGCAAATATTTTATGTGATTATTCCATTTTTGCCCATAAATTTAGTTTGCGTTTTTGGATGGAAACATGCAGTAGCAAGTTGTGAACCTCCCCATTAAAACTCAGTCATTACAGAGACTTTACAGAATAGACCCATATTGCACAACATTCCTACTGTAGCCACGCCACTGGGATTCAGATTGGTTAAATCATATTTGCATTAAAACCACTCCGGTGTTTCTTCCTGGTGTTTTGTTTAATCACTAAAATCTCTATGCCTGTATCACCAGCATCATCACTACAGTCACAGTGACGAGTATTACACAGAGAGCAGTCGGGGCTCCGACCTGTCCGACATTATGGAGGAGGATGAGGAGGAGCTGTACTCAGAGATGCAGCTGGAAGAAGGCCGCCGCCGCAGCATCAACTCACACAACACACTAAAGGTATGGAACAGACACCCCACCAGCCGCCGTCTGTCTTGGGGGTGGGCCACAGGGCCGCAGGCTAGAGGCTGGGACAGACGAAGGGGGATGGAGTATGCCGTGGTCTGTAGGGCTCCTCCGAAGGGTGGGTGGTACTAGATGGTTGAGACATTTAAGAATTGGGTTGAAAGACCAACTGCAGTTTAATGATGGTGTTTTTTTAGAGGTAAGAGTGTTTTTGTGATTAGTTAAGCTTCGTGGACACTAGCACAAAATTTAATTTAACTTTTTTGGTCTGTGAGTGTGTGCTTTTGTGATAGAGATTTTAAAGTCAGGTGGGGGGGTGTGTTAGACCTCTGATGTTGTAAGCTTTAGCGGCAGGATCTCAATCGGTCACCCCATCCTCAGTCTATCCTTGGTCCTAAAGCGGGGCGCTTTGCACAACCGAACTTCAATGTTATCCAGTCATTTAGCCAGCTTTGTATAAGCCTGTCCAGTCATACAAAGCTTGATACATCTGAATGGCTTAACCCGAGGCTGCACACACAATGCATGAGTAGACAATCTGATATGCTTTATGCTCTCCAGATGTTACAAAGTGTGTCGTTGAGTTTAAAGTATTGCATCACTATGCATTTGTATCTAGTCAAATTTGATCTGGATATAGTAGTAATATTAGTAATTCTACTCTTGAATTGACAGGATTATTTAGCCAATTCTTAGATTTATTGCATATGACAATCGCATTTGTGCAGATATATAAACTGTGAACTTGTTTGCTATGCCTGTTAATCTCATGGAATATTATGCCACGATTTTTGGTGTTTGTGATTATTATTAAAAAAAAACAACAGGGTGTGTTTACTGTATGTACAAGTATTACATCAATTTAACCTGTTTAAAGTGTCAAATTAGGACCTACATCAGGGGTGTCCAAACTCGGTCCTGCAGGGCCGGTGTCATGCAGATTTTAGCTCCAACTTGCCTCAACACACCTGCACGGATGTTTCTAGAAAGCCTAGTAAGTGCTTGATTAGCTAGCCCAGGTGTGTCTGATTGGGGTTGGAACTAAACTTTGCAGGACACCGGCCCTCCAGGATCGAGCTTGGACATGCCTGACCTACATGATCAAGTAAAATGCACATATCATTCCAAGGGCATTTTGGGAATCTCATTTAAGTCAAGTCTTGCTTAAATGAACAAGTTATTCACTTTTGATTATGTTTGTCTCATGGTTACACTTCTGTTAAGTTTTACTTTTCTCAGTGTAATTTTCAAATTTTGTGAATATCTGTTTCCACATGAAAAATGTCTACTATTGTTAAGATTTCTTTCAGTATTTATATCAGTAAGTATTATACAGAAGAGGTTACAAACGTAAATACGCTATGTATTGAATATATGAAGCAATAAATGGTGTATTATATTTCAGTTTTTGTCATTTTTGTTTTTGAGTTATCTTTTTGGAGACCTGAGCGGCTATTGGGATTGTGGTATGAAATCTATCACCTCATGTAGACTATATTGCTCTGTTTTTAGGTATGTTTTGCTTTGAAGTGCACAGTTTAGTATGATCTGATATTTGCTTAGTACAGCATATTTACAGCAATATATCAAATACAAAAAAAAACATTATTTATATAATATATTATAAATGTTCAACATGACAACATTTTCTCAGAAAACATTTCTAAAAGTGCTGTTGACTTGAAATTTTCCCTCGATATTGGTAACAACCAAAGAAATCCATATATGCAAAGAAAACATATGTGATTAGTTTACAAATTAAGTTATGTGTAATAAACTGAAATGACACAGGGAAAAAGTATTGAATACATGAAGGAAAGGAGCTGTAGAAAGGCAGTGAAAGCCGAGACAGCAGCTGAAATCTCTCAGTAGTTATTCAGCAACCCTCTGCCCATTGTCATTGTAAATTAATATCAGCTGCTTCAGTCCAATATCTACATTACCAGGATGATGACGATGAAACCAGGGTGGACATTTCAGCAAGACAATGATGACAATGAGCAAGACAAGGGAAACTCTCAAATTGTTTCAGAAAAAGTAAATCAAGCTGTAGAATGGCCCAGCCAATTACCTGACTTGAATGCAATACAAAATGCGAAATAAAGATCAGATTTGGTAGACGAGACCCACTGAACCATCAAGATTTTTACACTGCTGAAGTCTGTGAAAAAACTTACACTTGAGCAATTCATATGACTTTATTCTCCATATGAGAGACATCTTTAAGCTGCCATCACAAAAAAAGTATTTTATAGAAAGTATTAAACAAGTTCCATTAGCTCAGTATATTCTTCTTGTCATTCCATTGTAATAACAACTAATTTTTCAGATTTTATGTTTTGTTTTGTTTTATTTTTATGTTTATATTCTTTGGCTTTTTACCAAACTCTGGTTCAATATCATGTCAACGGCTCCTTTAGAAATTTTATTCCAGGAAAAAAAACATGACGTGTGGAATACTTATTTCCCCCACTGCACAGTATATATTTGTTTAAGAAATATATGTATACTGTTTTAGCTCATCATTTTAGCCATAGTATAACCGCAAAATATCTGCAACATAAATCAGGATGTAGAAATTTGATAATTAATAATTGAAATTATTAGAAAATATTGGTATTTTTAATAATAATATTTGTTAAATTTCCATTCCAGGTTACTGATCAACTTTTGAACACAATTCACTTTACGCTTGGCAGATGAATCTCCATTTTGTGTTTTGTTGTTTTCCTTTTTTCATTCATGTATAGTCTGTAGATTCATCAGTCTTGATATTTGAATTGCCTGTTATTAATTTATTAAAGTTCTGTGTTCTTAATTCTCATCTGTAGATTTTTGTTGTTGTTTTTGTTGGACTGTGCTTTGTTAGTGGATCGTCTCAATGAGCCCTGCATATGTGATACTCTCCAGTTCTCATTTTCTGTGTGGTTTGCATTACCTGGCCTTTTCCTTCTACAGATTCCCTTCCGTCGCATGTCATGTCCGTCATGGAATGAGACTGCATGCCCTACATTTGGCCATGACCTCCGATAACTAATTCTGTCTTTATTTTGTCTTTCTTTTCCCATTTTGTTCTCTATTTGCACACTGTTTTATCTTCTCTGCCTGTTCTAACGCCATCAAACAAACCTGCCAAAAACAATCCCAATTGTAACTAATTGAAAAACGTCCAAATCTAACTGAAACTTTGGCTCCTCCTTCGTCCATCACCTTCTCCGCTCTCTAAAAGGCGTATTACAGGCGTCAGGATCTAGCGGTGGAGCGGGACAGTTGGGACCTGCAGCGGGAGGTGGTACGACAGCGCTCCTTGCGCTCTCACAAGAGGCTCCACAGCATCCCGGAGGTTGCAGAGGAGGATCCAGACACCGGGGTGGAGGTCATGGGCCAGCGCCTGCGTTTCGAGGAGGCTCGTCCGGGTACTCCCTGCAGAAGTCCACGACCCTACCACCAAGACTCACGCCAGTCAAACCACCTCTCTCCAAGCAAGTGTGTTCGTAGGCTGCAGAGGCAACGCTCTTCTCCACGCTACACCTCAATAGAGGAGCGTCCGCCATGCTGGAGCAGCAGTAGTAGCCGGCAGACCACCAAGAGCCCTGACAGTGGACTAGACTGCGGCAGTGAGGAAGAGGGTTCCCTTGGTTACCGCGGAGGCTACCATTCTTACATGGGGGGCAGCCCACTGCGCGTAGGTTCTGGCCCCAACATGCGGTTAATCCACAGCGAGGGACCAGTGGAGCGGCGCGCTCTTGCTGCTGGCAGGAAAAGGACATTGACCCGGCAGTGCAGTGTGGAGGAGGACTACCTCAACGCCATTCCAGAGACAAGGAGCATGCGAGAGTCGTACCACCACTACCACTACCATCCGCACCATCACCATCCCCAGCGCAGATTCCGGAGCGAGGGCAGGCTGAGCGAGGTTGGCAGGACCTATCACAGGGACATTAGGGCCTACTCTGTGGCCAGACTCAACAGGGCAATGGATGAACCCCTGGTGTGTGTCTCCTACCCCTCCTCTCACCCCTCCGCCCTCTCCTCATCTACCAACTGCTTTGTGTTCCCATCGACAAGCAATGAAGTCATTCTTCTGTTCATGGTGTACCACCCAGTCTGTCATTGTTTCATTTGGTTTTGTTCTTTTTACTTTGCTTTTTTTTTGTCTGTTTTGCTTGACTTTGCTTAACTTTGTTATGTTATTGTTTGAGTTCACCTTTTAATACTGCTATTGTTTTTTTGTTTTGGTTTTTTATCTAGGGGGGGGGGGATTTTTAGCTTTTAAGATCGTTCTTGAATTTCTTGATTTGTTCTCATGTGACTTTGTTTGATTCCTAGATTGTCGAGTGAAATTTTTTGGATGTGTAGATTTGTTTTGATTACCTAAAGGCCATTTCTGAGTGTTTCTTGTTTCTGTGCGAAGAAGGAGTCTCACGTCAAATGACCATGTTTACTCAGTTTTCAAATTTACACTTTAGAGTCAAACTTAGTTTTTAGAGAAGGATTTTCCAACCCTGTTCCTGGAAGCAGGAATGCATCCATCCATTTCAGGACTTGTGAGTTTAATTCAATAGGGTATGAAATTGTTTGGTGTCGGCATGCCTCCAGGAACAAGGCTGGTAAAAGTGTTTGTAGGAAGCCAAACACACCAAATGAATGATAAATCTGCACTTTCAGCAGCCTAGTGTGAACAAATTAGTTATTTGTGCGAGCCAATGAACCATGTAGTATGACCGATTGAAATCGACAAATAGGATTTATTTGTTTGTCTGCACATATTCAACTGTAACCAATCATAATTGTACTGCACAGTTAAAACTAGTTTGTATCATGCTTACTTTGCATAAACCAGTCAGTTGTGCCACACATTGCATTGAGTTGAACAAATAACTCTTCTCTGAATTGAGATACATCGTTGTTTTGATGTGTTTTGCTTCCGAATGTTTTTTCTACTGATATACTTATACAAATACAATAGTTTTTGGACTAATGGCATAAGATTATAAATATTTCATGGGGGACCAAATGGAAAGATCAAGAACCTATGATTGAAAATCAACTGTTATTCCCAGTGAAAAGTCTCCCTTGATGTTTTGTGGTGATTAAGGTCCTACTCCCATATACAGATTTACAGGATATCTGAATAGTTGATTTAAAGTTGTACCTCTTCAAAATATTAAGAGCATAGGCAGACCGTAATGCTGAATATGAATGAGCTCGCATCATGCAAAATATGTTCAAAACTAAAAAGGAGCAGAACAAAAACCAAAATGGTCTTTAGTTAAGCATCTGATTTCTGCCAAAACCCTGCTCATGTTGTTGTCAGAGTTTGTTTCAATTGTTTATGTTTAATGTTTTGCCGGGTTCATCCTCCTTGTTTTGATTTCTCTTGGGACTAGAATCCCGTTATCTAAAGAAATCAGTTTTTTTTATTTGGGGGGTTGATGGCAATCTTTTTTTTAAGTAGGATATTTTTCTTTTTTTAAGGCGTCACAAGCTTTAATTAACATTTGATTATTTGCTTTTGAAGATTTTAGGGAGCTCTCCCTCAACGGGACGCTCGGATCGACTGGACCATTCTGGCCGTAGGACAGGTCATGGCTGTCCACCTGCTCAGAGAAGACCAATGACGGTCCCTTCTATTGGTTAGTGTAGCCACATGATCATTGGACTCTCCTTCCTCTTTGTATTATCATTTGTAGAGACACCTACTGTGTGTTCCTCTGTTCTCCTTACCTGTACATGTCATGATGTCCCATTGGCCCTGGGAGTCCCTTGATGTACCCCACCGCTTGTTGACCTTTGACATTTATCCTGCTTCAGATTTATAAACATTAAAAAGAGTGAGAGTTAATTTAATGACAGAAAATTTAGTATACTGATCACACTCCTAACAGGTCACACGCTGTCACCTAAAAAACCCCAAAAAACATCATGATGTTGAACATTGCTGTTTTACTCTGGAACAACTCATGTCAGCTGGCTTTCAATAGTGTTTTAGGATCACTGCACCATTTTTTGTTATGCTTTATTGCTTTAGAATGGCATTTCTGATCCTAAAACACATCTAGTGAGCCTTGAAATCCACAACTCATGGTACGAGTAGAGGGGCTGTGGCTATAATGCTCTGATTGGTGTTTTCGTAGAGATTACCATGGAGAATAACAGTGAGGGGAGTGAGGGGAGCCTCTCACCAATCAAGGACGATGTTTACTATACCAATGTAGCCCACCGCAGGAAATGGCCCACACAGCGAACAGAGCACCGATATGGTATGTGGCGTGGCTCCTCCATGAAAAAGAAAATCTATAAAAATCTAGCATCTTATTTAAAGACCTCATGAAATCTAATAAAGGTTGGTTAGGTCGCTTAGTTGATGCCTGTTTGCTTTAAATGGCCTATTTCACAAAGTTTGAGTTAAATCGCATTCAAGATGAGCTTCATCTTTATAGGCAGTTTACTGTATAAATGTATTTTGTAGACCGCGTTTAAAGGATAAACTGTATTTTATATAGCACCTTTAAAAATTGTGAGATAAAAATCTAAGACATACATTTTAGCCTGATTTTAATTCATGATGTGCTTTTGTAAACATAGTTAAAGCAAAGTGATCATGTTCGAAAATTTGCATGCTAAAAAGTAGAGCTGAGAACCAAGCCCTGTGGTACATCAGCTAGACAGGCCCACCTCTGCAACATTAATTGATTGATTAAATAAAATAAATAAATATGCTAAAATAGGACATTTGTGCGGCAATTCATGTTATTTTATTCCTTTTTTGTGATTAAAATCAAATATAAATATATGTGCCATAACAATAAGCCCGCTAATCTAAATCTGGGTGATTTTATTTTCTTTATGCATTTATTGGACTTGGTGTCTGATCCAAACATCTTGTTTCAGTATAACAAAAGCATCAGTGTAGCAAACCAGTTTGCATTTGTTAGGTGATTTCATGGGGTCTTTAAATGAAAATACAAGGTAAGCTCTATTGACTGCTTTTGTGACAAGATGTCTACCTAACACAAATGTTTTGGGACTTCATTTAAAATTACGACACTAGAATAAATGGTCAGAATAATTGGGTCTCAGATGTAAGATTGCAATACCTAAACATATAGCTGTACTCAAGTCTAATATGACCCTTTTTTACTACAGTAACTATGTCCAAATTGAGTCCCATTCAGTCTTTTAGCTTTTGCCATGTTCACGCTAAGCCTAAATTGTACCGTATGCATAAATGGAGAAAAACACTGAGGCAGTTGTGTAGCTAAAAACAAAGACAAGATGGCAGGTTATTGTAAATGATCTTTTGTTTCAGATTTATATAGATTTATTAAATCTAGAATCAAGCAGGCAGTCACTAGAGCTTTACTTGTATTCCTGACTCAAAACGAACAGAAACTGCCTTTTCTTCAGAAAGGTAAACATGCAGGATCCTGTCAGTAACAGACAGCGTGAGGCATATTTACTGAACTATTTTTATATTAGTTTACCTTTATATGCTTATTTAGGTTTTAATCAAGAGCCATTTTATGCCGTAAAATATCAGGCAATTTCTATTTACAATATACAATAACTTTACCATTTCTTTTTGCAACATGGAATTATTTTTAATGACTAGGTTTAGGTTAGGCTTCCGAGTGATTGCTCCTTCGTTTGTACTCATTCTTGTGTGGTCTAAAACACCAGACAGTGTTTGTGAACCCCTCTTGCTCCCCTTGCTGTCTTTTTCCTCATCCATCTGCATTTTCCCTAAATTTCCTTAGTTGTTTCATGCATGTGTGTTTTTCACTGTTGGATGTTGTAAGATCACAAACCTTAAGAGCAGAAATGCCTTCATTTTCATTGAGGACTATGATGAATGTATTTTTTTTAATGCTGCTTGAAAGTGTTATATTCTTATTCCTATCAGTAATTGGGTGCATGATTCACGTGTATCAGCTGTACAGTATATACACTGATAATTAAAGGGGCTAAATGTGGAATTTTTATTGTTATTGGGGATACCGGTGGTGTTAAGCAAACTACAGCCAGCAACATGTTGCTCATACATGTAATTTAGCATTTTACATATAAGATATTAAAGTTGCCATAGAGTGCATTGATTCAATAATTAAAATTGCTCTCTGATATCTACATAAAGGGTATGTTGCTTTGGTAAAATTCTAAATCAAAGATTTTATATGCTTGTTTATAACTACAGGAATTACCCTTAGAATGAAAGTTCAATTTTAACCATATTTGGAACAGTGGTGAATATTAATGACCTCAGCTCTTGCCAGTGCCTGCTTTCACACATACACACACATTGTTTTGTACTTAAAAATAAACAAAAAAATGTGCAAAAAAAAAAAAAAAAAAAAAAAAAAAAAAAAATATATATATATATATATATATATATATATATATATATATATATATATATATATATATATATATATATATATATATATATATATATATATATAATGATTCCTTGTTAAATCATTTTTCAACTGAAGTGATAGTGGGGAGGTTTATTTTGATGAGTGAGCCATCTTTAAGCCACCAGAGTACCCTAATTTGATCCTGAGTTGTGTTGTAGATAAAAATATGCTAAATTATAGTTATATTCAGCAAGGAGGGTGACAAAGATGTATCGAGGGTTGTATTTTGAAGCTTTAACATATATGAAAACATGGGCAGCAATTAATATCAACCTTTGCATAAACAGATTTGTTTTCTAAAGTTTACTGGCATCCTTTCACTCAAGAAAAATCACCGTAAGAGCTGAGTGATATGACACTATGCATAAACGTGCATTAAGCACTTATATTCATCAGTGTTTCTTGCCTAATTACAAACATGCTTGGTGAATTTCACAATATACACATTAAACTAAGAAAAGATACAATCATATTATTGACCCTGTGTACAATGAAACAGTCAGTGTTTTGTTTAAAGAGTTTAAGGCTCATTTTATGTCATTTTCATGCAGTAAACGTGGTTAGCTATGCCTAGGTATATCCGTATTTTCATTCTATGGCATCTTTAAATGTAATTCAAAGCACCAATATACTTACATGGTTCTTTTTTGTTCTTTGTATAGAATTTTATTCGAGTTACACTACAAACTTTACGTATTGGCTATGAAAAAGCAAATAATAAATAAATATTCCTACACATAGCCCCTTTAACTATTTACTTCTCTCTGTGACTGTTACAAGTTAACAGAAAAGAGTTATTTGATACTTCACACGGAACAATTTCATCTGGTAGTACAACCCCAAATCAGCAAAAGGTTGGGACAGTATAGAAAACGCAAATAAAAGATGAAAGAAATGATTTCGAAATTTACTTTGACTTGTATTTCATTGCAGACAGTACAACAGCACATTATTCAATGTGTTTCTCATGATTTCTTTTATTAAATAAACACGTATTTCGATTTTGGTTCTTGCAACACGCTTCAAAAAAAGTTGGAACAATAAAGCATTTATGACTCTCTTTACGCGTCCCTGTAAAAGAAGGCAGCATATTGTGGTCCAAAATCTCTATTTACTTTTCAGCATTAATGATGCCATCACAGAAGTGCAAACCAAGAGCATTGACACAACCCCATACCATGACAAACCCTGGCTTTTGGACTTGTTGCTGGTTACAGTCAAAATGATCCTTTTCTTCCTTGGTCCGGAGCACATGGCATCCTTTTCTCACCAAAAATATCTGAAATACTGATTCTTCTGATCACAGTACACGTTTCCACTGTATGATGGTCCATCCCAGATGTCTCCAAGCCGACGGTGCTTCTGGACACTGTTAACATAGGGCTTCCTTTTGGCACAGTACAGTTTTAACTGCCATTTGTAGATGTAACTACGTATTGTGGTTTCATATTGTGGACAAAGTTTTGTCAAAGTAGTCCTGAGCCCATGTGGTGATATCGCTTAAAGATGACTGACGATTCTTGATGCAGTGCCGCTTGAGGGATCGGAGATAGTTCAGCTTAGGCCTGGACCCTGGTTCTTTACGCACTGAAATTCCTCCAGATTCCTTGAACCTTTTAATGATGTTCTGCACTGTTGAAAGTGAAATATCCAAATGTCTTCCTATCTTTCCTTGAGGAAACATCATTGCTTAACCAATTTACCTGATTACTAGCCCTAAACTCCTCCCAACTTTTTTTGCAATGTGTTGCAGGTCTGAATGACAGGAAAGGGTGTATATTTACAAATGAAATAAAGTTGACAAGACATATAAAATATTTTGTGTTTATGTTGTCTGCAATGAAATACAAGTCAAGGTAAATTCGGAAATCACTGCTTTCTTTTTTATTTGCGTTTTCCATACTGTTCCAACCTTTTCTGATTTGGGGTTTTAGATCGATCACTCCAGTAAAATATTACTAGTGAGTTGCTGCATGTCTGTTTAAGAAATTTTTAAATGTCTTTTTACAGTAAAACAGCAATGTTTTTATTCCCTTTCCTCGTTCTTTTGAATTGCATGGAAGTGTTCTTACTGCATTCTTCTTTTTTTGAGATGCTTGTATATATCACCCCTCTGGTGTGTTGTGTGGCAAGTAATTCTACTGTATATGCATTCGCAATAGCTGTGATTAGCATTTATATCAGTTTATTATGTTAATATGTGTTTCTTGTCTTGGTGTAAGAAGATTTTGTATAGTCATGTAGCAGCATACTCTGTATATTTTTCAGTGCTGTTTAGCTGTCACAGAAGCGCAACTGATGCCTTTGAGGAAGCATACTGTCTTTAGGACTTTAGCTGTCCTGTAGTTTCTGTGTGTAGAAGAAGATTGCACTCTCCTGTGTTTCAGATGGTTATGGAGGACGGGAACGGCGGTCTCCAGACTACTATGAGTCAGAGCCAGAGGACTTGTCTCGAATCTTTGTGGCCATGTTTGACTATGATCCTCTGTCAATGTCACCCAACCCTGATGCTGCTGTTGAAGAGCTTCCCTTCAAGGAGGGCCAGATCATAAAGGTTTGAATTCAATATTGTTAAATAATTCTCTGATGTTCAAGTTCAGTTTCTTAATATAGTTGTAATGACTCAAATTTTATGACACTCTATTTGGCTACATTAAGTACAGTAGTATAGACATGTTTATGCATAATTAGTAAATAATAACAATAATAACAAAACTATATATATATATATATATATATATATATATATATATATATATATATATATATATATATATATATATATATATATATATATATATATATATATATATATATATTTATTTATTTATTTATTTATTTATTTATTTATTTATTTATTTATTTATTTATATTAAGTTACTGAAATAAGGCCAGAAAATAGAAAACATAATTTTCATAAGGCTTTGTGTACTGAAAGTTACTGTATATGATTAATAATTCATATTAATGCCATTTTTCTTCTGTTTAATTTGAGACTTTTTGATTCTGTTCTGGGCTATTTGATTCAGACATAAGCTATTATAAAAATGCAGACTAATTCCACTGTTTGATAATTATATTTATATTAAATATAATACAATTATAATTACATTTTTATATTATTACTTACAGTATATTGTGTGTTTGTATTATAATATATTTTTACACAAGTTCATTAATATAGTAATCAATAATCATGTTAATTTATTATTACTTTAATTGGTCACATAGGTTTACTATAAGGTTTTATTATTAAATGTATTTACTATCATTCATTAATCATAGCATTTACTTGTTTACATTTACTAATGCATTATTAAAATCAACATTCATTCTTGTTAACGTTAATGTACTTTGATTTAACTAACAATGTACACCTTTATTTCCATTTAATAACAATAAATACATTCTGTAATAAATATGTTATTTATTGTATTGTTTATGTTAATAAATATATTAACCAACATTAACTAAAACAACCTTGTTTTAAAGTGTCACCCTTTAATTTATATATTTACTCATATTACTTCAATCATCAAAGTGAATTGTTGTTAATTATTAAATATAGTATTATGTAATATTAATATAATAGTATTATTATATTAATATTATGATTATTAATAATTATCATGTAATAGCATTATATTAATATTATATAAATATTGATATATTATGTATTTAAACAATATCTGAATTTTTATATAGTGTTAATATATGTATTTAAATAATATATTAATATTATATGAATATTAATATATTATTTAAATACATATTAAATTAATATTATATAAATATTAACAAATTATTTAAATACATATTATATAAATATTGATATATTATTCACGAAATATAGGTTCAGACTATTGTTCTTATGCTTTTTAATGTACTTATTGAACTTATGTTAATCTTCTGTTTTCATTGGTCATTTAAATTTATTTCATTAGCAGACACTTTTATGCAAATCAATATTAAACCAGCATAAGTGAATGATCCGAGAAAGAAAACAGAGGTTGAGCCACCGTATCAAACCGAGCGCAGCAGCAGTATGGAATGAGAGAGAGTGTAATTAAGAATGCAGTGAAATGAGTTTAATCATGGCCCTGCTGTGTTGTCCAGGTGTTTGGAGAGAAGGACACAGATGGATTCTACAGGGCAGAGATCTGTGGCCGCAGGGGCCTCGTCCCCTGTAACATGGTCTCCGAGATTCAGACGGATGATGATGAAATGATGGACCAGCTGCTCAAACAGGGCTTTCTTCCACTCAACACACCCATTGAGAAAATAGGTATGAACTAATAGGTGGTTTGTTTGCCATCCTGCCCATCTCGTCCTCCTTAATTAATTTCTGTCTTCTGTTTGTGCTCTTATTTGACAGTAGGTACTAGTTTGCAAGTCCACATTCTGTTTCATAGTGATAAGTGTTTCAGTGTTACTCTTAGTAGCACTGCTTTTGGAATTATCTTACATTTTTATCATACTGTATAGACATTTTAACATGTCTGTTAGTCACAATCGTTGTAAGCCATAAAGCATATCATATAGAGTTGAAGTCAAAATTATTAGCCCTCCTGTAGTTCCTTTTTTAAAATATTTATCAAATTATGTTTAACACAGCAAGGAATTTTTTATGGTATTTCCTATAATAATTTTTCTTCTGAAGAAAGTCTTATTTGTTTTATTTCGGCTAGAATAATAGCAGTTTAAAACATTTTTAAACCATTTTTAGGTCAATATTATTAGTCCCCTACTGCCCATAAGCATTTTTTTTTTCGATTGTCAACATAACAAACCATCATTAAACAATGATTTTCCTAATTACTGGCGACAGAGGGGTTTCACACTGCATGACTTTACAATAGGAAGAATTGCTGACAAACAAACACAGGTCTCACAACCAAACACAGGCCAGAAGTGACATGGAAACAACACAATCTTTTGTTATTAACTACATAATGAGAAGAAGCCTTTTGTGGGGTAGAAAATTTACTTATTTTGCTCACCTGGCTTTTGATGGGAATTTGCAATTTCTTTCAAACTTTTTTCAATTTCGAGCCGGTTGTGGTATTGCTCAGATGACACTTCAAACAGACACAGGTGCTTCTGCCAAATTTCCACTAGTTTTTCCTCCATTTCTTGGGTCCAAATAAACTGAAAATGAGCGCTTTTAACTTCTCCCCCAACCTCCCACTGGCCTGCAGGTAACCACAGTGAATGCTGCTCTCTCATTGGCTGTAGGTGATCGTGGATGTTATTTTCAATCAGAACACATTTGACAGGACATGATTTGAATCTGTCAGCTCCAGATATTTAGCATGCCAAATATCTCACGGGCGTCAGCGACTCATTGCCGATCCTCTCAGATCACGTCTATGATAGCTCATACTGTGTGCTTGTTACTCATGTGAACAAGCACAAATTTGCCTGTGATTTCAGGCATTTGTCGCGATTTCTCAAAATGAGTCAAAATCGGGGCTAAAATCATGCAGTCTAAACTCGGCATAACTTGGGAACTTAATTAAACTAGTTAAGCCTTTAAATGGCACTTTAATCTGAATACTCAAAACAGTCTCATTCTGAAAATGTAGGCCTATATTTATTTCCGGAGATCGCAAATTATGTAGCCAGATGTATGTATGATTGAATTTCATTTTTAAAATTAACGTTACGGGGCGGTATGACAGCATTCCTTTTCGCGCCGACCGCTTACCTACGTGTAGACTGCTTTCCCGCTGTTACCAATATGTCCAGTAGCTTGCCATGTACATCGACAGACTTGAGATGCAGAGAGGAGTTGACCACAATGACAAGGTTCGAATCCAGCAAAGAACAGTTTCAGTGATTAAGACAAAAACAGAAGCCAAAAACTAAAATAATCAAGTAAATAACAGGGTGAGAATGTGGTAAAATCTGAAAACGTGGTATACATCTGGTGTTTTTTTCTGGATTAGTTTTTAAAACTGTAGGTTGGGTTTAGGGAAGTGAGTGAGCAGATCATCCTGTGCTTTTGAAAACACTATTGGTTGGGTTTAGGGAAGGAGGAGAGTGGGTCAGTCGATTGGTCAGTCTGTAAGTCAGTTGACAGCGGCCTCTGGTGGATTTACGCGAGAAGAGCAGGCACGAATGGCACTCGCAAAAGAAATTGGAGATCTGAAAAAGTGTACACAGCGGCCTCTGGTGGATTCGCAAAAACAAAAACTGCCAAACTAAAACATACCTTCTGGGGTATTTGGCGCCATCCAGAAATGTATCTGTATAAAGGGCTACGTTTTCAATACGAGCCTCTGTTGTGAATACTAGTATCTTGAAAAATATCTAGTAAAATATTATTTACTGCCATCATCGCAAAGATAAAAGAAATCGGTTATTAGAAATGAGTTATTAAAGCTATTATGTTTAGAAATGTGTTGAAAAAAAATTATTTACATTTAACAGAAATTGGGGGAAAAATATACAAGGAGGTTAACAATTCAAGGGGGCTAATAATTCTGACTTCATCTGTATATGAGAATTGGACAAGAATACAAAAATCTGTATTATTCAGTTCAGTTTCAATGTTGGTTAGAACTACAATTCCATGAAGCACTGTGAATGACACAAATTAAAAACAATAGAGGGATATGAAATTGTTCTTTTAAAATATGCAAACAGATGGGTTAAACAAAAGCCTATACAATCAGATAACCATCTCTGAGCTCAAAAGAGTTTTCACTTTAAAGGTTTAGCAGTTACTGTTAAAATGGATTTTCCCATAGAGAAAATAAGGGGATTTTTTAAAAAGCTTTATTCATTTTAATTATCAAAAAAAAGTTCTGTCATCACTTATGTTCTCATATGACTTTCTTTCATCAGTAGATATCAAACGGAACTCAGACCAGAATTTGAAAAATGGATAACCCCCTGTGCCTTCCTTGCTTTCATTTTCTCCTCTTTTTCTTCCATTTCTTTCTTGGTTTCCACTTTTATTTTTAAGTAAATTGCAATAGGTTCAAAGATGGCCGTTCAGTTAATCGCAGGTCCCGGAAATCCAAGAGAGGTTTGTGCCCCCATCTTCTTCAACCGTTTTCTCATTCAGACCTCCTTTCTTCCTTTTTTTTTTTTTTTACTAAAGTGCCTTTTAACAGCTCACCTTCAAGTTTGCCTTCAACAAGTGAATGACATTTCAGTGCGAGCATGATCTATTCATCTGTTCTCATAAAGCGAATAAGGGAGATCAAAAAAGAGAATAATGTGGTGTCAGAAGTCTGAAACCATTGTTGAAAATGTTTCTATTTTAGAGCACCTTGAGCTTTAATGGAAACAGTTTTAAACAGTCCAATTGATCAATGTGCTTGAATTGGTGACTAAGAAATGGTTCTTATTATTCTCGCTGTAGGATGGAAACCTTGTATGTTCAGGCTTGCATGGTCAAGTGGCAGTCACACTGCACTTTTCACCCCATAGACTTACATTCATACATATGCGAATGTGGCAGACCGGAAAAGCAAGCTCGTGCAAAAATGGTTGTGTTGCAAAGTTCAAGCTTGGTGAACTCTGACCTGTAAAAACATATCACATGATTGCGGGAGACCAATAGAAAATCAAAACATGACCTCTCTGTACAAAAATGTAAAACATGGATCAATCGCTCGCTTTTTTAACGTCTAATCATCTTGTTTAGTCCCGCCTTTATTCGCAGCACTGTACGACAGAATTTCACAAGCTTAAACTGTAGGGCAGGGCTATTCAATTAGTTTTTCATGGGGGCCAGATGAGGGGGAAACGTATCCCAAATGAGGGGCCAGAGAGATTTGACTTGCAATATGAGTGGACACGGATGGAAGTAAAGAGTGGAGGGAGGGGGGATTCGCGGACAAAAGTGAAGATGGGGGGAGGGGGGTGGGGGTGTTGCGGGACATGGGGGTTCACGGACGGAATCGAAGAGCGGCGGGGGGGGGGTCGCAGACAAAAGTAAAGAGGGGGGGTGAGATTGTGGGCCCGTAATAGCATCTCTCGATTCTATTGTCTTAGAATCGTCCTAACTTCACCAAACTACCCCCACCCCAGCGATGACCCTGAGTGCTACGCAAAAGACTCTTAAAATGGTATTTGCCTGGACTAGACGGTATATGCTAGAGTAGACTAAGACATGCTTTCCTGTGCCAAAAATTACAGACATGGTGATTCTTGAGTAAAGAAAACACTGTACGCACTCAATCAATCCTTAAATTAACTTAAGAGGTTTAGTCACAAAATTGCAGAAACAAATATCATATTTAGGTTATATATACAGTATATTGCAGAAAATGACAGTAGGTCATGATAAAATATTCAGACATTAAAGCCTCTTTTCAACTGTGCCGTATTGTACTGTTTGGCTCAAGGTAAAACCACTGAAACTAACTAACAGGCTTATCCGGGTACTTTGAATCATCTTGATGATTACTGAGACAGTCGCTGTCTGTCAGGTCGCTGTTTTTGACTGCTTGGTGCCATCTTGTGACTGAATAAAATGTAGGTTAGTGCATGCTGCATTCAGCCATTTTTATTTCTGAAAGCTTTGCCTTTAAATAAAGAGTTGTTAAACTATTACAGCTCAGAATAGTGTTTTGTGTATTTTTTTCAGTTTTGTGGCAACTAGCTATGTAATAATTTGGATAAAGTACATCCAAGTGGTTATTTCCATAGAATAAAGCCTTTCAGTATTATATAAGAGCCCTCTGCTTTATGTCAGGCTGCTGATAAGCCAGTCAGGCATTTTTCTGCAATAACAACGGCCTGGAACATACTTTTTTAACTAAAGTAGGTGGGATTATCACTAGAGTTGCTCCGTCTGACGTGACATAGTTTTCATTCTGGGTCGTCTTCCAACTACATGGCGCAGGTGATTGGTTGCTGTTGCCTCAGAATGAGCTTGTTTCTTAACATTTAAATATTTCAGTGTCATTTCGATTAGCAACCTGCAGAGCATTTTTGGATACTCTCCTCCACCCCAGCCACACCTGTGTATAGATCTGCTGTGGAGGTTACATGTATGTTGTGTTTGCAGGAACAGTGTGTTACATTCTCAGACTGTATGTTTTTCAATATACTGGCAGTAGTAACATCTCATGCTTGCTCTGCATCAGTACTCAAAGCAGCGGCAGCACAGCAGATCTATTCCTCCAAGACCAAAAAAAAGCATTACCCTATACCCTGTACATGTGAATTACTATACTAAACGTCTCAAAAAGTTATCATGAGAGAAATATGTATACATCGAAAATATGTAATATAATTGTATAAGTTTACTAATTAATGACACATACAGTACCTATAATGGTAAATCCAGAAAGTGACGATAACTTCATAGTGGTCTTTTCCATATACCTGGAGATACAAGGTTTCTGCCTAACAGTGACAGTAACGTGTTGTAACAATTCTTTCAAGATTTATTTCCATTTTCATTGGTTAAATGTTCACTATAGATTAGTTTGGACTCCACAGTGCAAGATTTGGGTACTTATTTAAAGTCATTCAAGACAAAGTGCTGCACGTGTCAGGGAAAATCACAATATTTTATTGAATAATTATTGTCCTAAAAAAGCAGTTCATTAATCAAAACTCATGCCATTTGCTGAATCCTGTAATTTTGGACAATAGAGTTTTTGATCAATAACATCAAACTCTTGTCATCCTGCAAAACTGTCTTTATTGTTGTTCATTAATCATTGTTTGTTGCATATTTTGTGTTAATATTCATTTATTTGTAGTTATCAAAAACTATTAAAGAGTATTTTGCTTTACTATCCCTCCAGCATTTATATATATTTGGTTTTTGTCATCTGTTTGTCTCTCAGAGAGGAACAAAAGGAGTGGAAGACAACATGCAGTGTCGACGCGGAGGATGGTGGCACTGTATGATTATGACCCCAGAGAAAGCTCGCCTAATGTAGATGTGGAGGTACTAATGGAGTCCATTTTGTCCGGGCTTTCTTGTACTTATGGTCTCATCCCATAAGTTTTTGATTTTTATGCTGGCTTGCCTGAATGTCTGCCTCTGTAATAGCCACCGAATTCATTTTCAGCTTATTGTCTGCTTCTGCGGCTAAAGTGTGATTTGTATTTTTATGTTACTGTTCATTCAGATGGCACATGTTTAGAGAGTAAAAAATCTTGTGTCGATTACTTAGAATGTTGTTCCAAACCTAAATTATTTCTTGGAAGTTCTTTAATGCTGAATGTGTTATTTTATTTTTTTTTTTTTTTCATTTAAAATAGTCTCAAACTTTAGATAGGTTTCCCAAAGACATCTCTTTTCTGCCTAATAATTTAGCACCATGTATACATTTTTATACTGATTATTAAGATTATATATTGTCAGTTTTAATTATATATATATATCCATGCACTTTGGCTATTTTCTTGTTTTTTTTTTCATTCTGTTTTGAATTTCTATTGATCTTCACACTTTATTTTAGTAATTTTAGTACATACATTCAAACTCATCAGCCTCCAATGCTACATCCTTTTTACTGATATTTACTAATATTATATATTTTAAAAGTCATTTTAAATTGATGAGATTTTCTTCAGAAAAATGTAAATTTTCTAAATTAAATAGCATTCAATTGATTGATTCATGTTGCCATGCTGACAAACAGACCTGCTGCCATTCGTAAATCATGCTGTGCTTTTTTATTTACATATTTACGTGTGTTGAATTTTAAGTTGTAATATAATGTCATCTAAGATACTAATTCTAAAAATAATAAAACAAATAAAACTGGAATTCTTTAACCGTTACATTTAACCCTCATAATGCATTAAAAACTGGACATTTATTTTCATATTATTTTCATATTATGTATTATTATCAGGTTTGACCAAAGTAATCTTTATGTAATAAAGCAGTCATAGCTTCTTTTTTTAAGTCAGTTCATACTGATATGTGTTGACTTATTATTATGAGAAGTTATTAGGAAAAGCAAGCAAAGTTTTAAAACTTGATTACACATGGACCACATATAAAAAACTGATGATATATATAATGTATAATCAAACAATTGTATGAGATTGACAAGAACACTCAATGTGCAATGGGCTATATGCACACAGACTTTTAATTTTCATCCAGGCAGTCCAAGAGCTTCCGGTAAACTGTCTTTCCACTGCAAAATTGTCACGTCACGATCTGATTTCTTTAAAAATAAGCAATCTTCACTACCTGTTAGATATATATGATATGAAGTGGGTTTCAGATTGGACAAGAAACGCTGCATTAAATTCCATTTGACATCTTTCATCTTGTTTTACGCTTGAACAACTGAATGAACGCTTAAGCCTATTTAACTGGATGTATTGTAATGACATTACAACATCGATGCTGTAAAAACAGTAAAAATAGTTACATAAAGCTTTCACTGGAAGTTTATCGTTGGCTTTAAAACTCTAACTGTGCATAGAGCCTATTGCAATTAACTAGTATTAACCCCATGGAAATGAATAGAATTTGATTAAATTCCTTTGAATTTGTAACTCATGATTGCTTAAAATCATCCAGTTGAGGTCTATTTATTTATTATTAATTCATTCATTCATTTATTCATTTAGACACTGATTAAAAGTTTTTATAATAACCTGAAGATGAATTATGAAACTAAATTTCTAAATCGTTGTCAAAAAATCTAATCTTAAAAAAGATCCTTACCTATTTGAAGGATCTTAAAGCATTTGTAAAGTTTTGCTCCATTACTAAACAATACTCAATTATTTAATTTAATTAATTAATTATTATTATTATTTGTACTTCTTATGCTGGGAATGATGCTTACATGGAATTATTGTTCACACGAGTAAATGACATGCAAAGTCAATCCAAACGTGTGAATATAGGAGAATTATCGTCACACAGCACAAATGATGCAGAATGCACAACATTTGCCTCAATAAAAGCGATCGCACAAGTTCAGATAACTGAACTCAAGTGAAAAATTTGTGTGAGGGGAAAAACATCCTGTGAGTAAAAAAGAGCTAGTTATACAGTGCTCCACGTCGGGGACCTGAATACATTATGAGGGTTAAAAGAACCTACAGTAACTGATTGAAATGTGTCCATAGAAGTACTGGGCATTAAAATTGTCCAATTCAATTGCAAATTTTTGACAAGGTGATAATTCTTTATAAGTAGCCTTTTCAAGTCTTTTACACGCCATTGTCACTTCCTGTCACCTTTGCATTGCCGCTGGCGCACAGGCCCACTATGGGGGCAGCTTGCAGAGCGAGGAGGTGAGTGTGGAAAGAAGTAGTGAGTCTTTGCTCACTGGGCCTGTGCCAAATGACACTCTATTTCCTACTGAGGAACTCACTGCACTGCATCAGCACCTGTACTGTCTGTGTACGTTTCACCTACGAGACCCAAAACACCATAATGCATGCACAACACATTTACATTGCGCACTGAATGTGTTTTAAAGCCTTCATATTTCGCTTGATGAATGATTCTGTTAGGAATAAGCGTAACAGGACACTTTATATTCCACAGTGGTAGTATTAGTGTCATGCTTAAGTGCACAAAATATGCATTTAAATGAATTTCAATGTGTCTGCATGCATTTATTGGATATTATGAATCATTATAATGCACTTATGAAGGCTTTGTTGATTGGCTGTGAGTGAGTGAGTTCCTGCGAAAGGAATAGGGAATGGTTATTTGTGACACTGAGACCTCTGTGTGTGCTTTTTGCTGTTGTTAGACTCGAGGTCAAGGTTTACATTACTGGTTTGTGAACACAGCTCCTAGTCTGACAGAGAGGGCCTGCCTTGCCCAGTGTTGGTTGATCTGTGTTTGCGTTTCACAAGTTTGGTGGATGTTGTTTTGGACCTCAATTTTAGAAATTTTCCTTAAAAAGATAACTTTATTTCATTTTCATTCTGACTGGTGATGTCGAGCCATTTTCTGATTTATACACTGATGCACAGATGGATGGGTAGTATATACATATAGACACAGATAGACAAACAGATTGGATGGATGTATGGACAGACAGACAGACAGACAGACAGACAGACAGACAGACAGACAGAGAGATAGATAGATAGATAGATAGATAGATAGATAGATAGATAGATAGATAGATAGATAGATAGATAGATAGATAGATAGATAGATAGATAGATAGATAGATAGATAGATAGATAGATAGATAGATAGATAGAGACTTGTGATTGACGTATTCTCCTAAGTCATTATTACATCTACATTGTGTTTGTAAATGTTGCCAATTTGCATATTCAATCATTTCTGTGACCGTTCTGAATGAAGACGAACTTGATTTTCCTTCTCTCTGTCCTTCAGGCTGAACTGACGTTTTGTGCAGGTGATGTGATCACAGTGTTTGGAGAGATCGACGAGGATGGTTTTTACTATGTGAGTAGATCATTCAGCCCTTCTGGGTTTTTAATGCAGACATTACACTATACAGCAAATGTTTTGGCTTGTCTTGTTTTTTTTTTGTTTTTTGTTTTGTGTTTTGTCTTGTTTTTTGTTTTGTCTCGTCTTGTCTTTTTTGTTTTGTCTTGTTTAGTTTTTTCTTGGCATTATTGTTTTGTTTTGTCTTGGCTTTTTTGTGTTGTCTTGTTTAATATTGTTTTGTTTTGTCTTTGCTTTTTGTATTGCCTTGTTTTGTCTTGTTGTAACTTGTTTTGTTTTGTCTTGGCTTTTTTGTTTTGGCTTGGCTTGTCTTGTTTTGGTTTTGTTTGTTTTTTTTGTTTTGCTTTGTCTTGTCGTTTTGTTTTGTCTTGTCTGGTTTTATTTTGTCGTCTTGTTTGTTTTTTGTTGTTTTTTTGTTCTTTGTTTAGTTTTTTCTTGTCTTGTCATTCTGTCTTGTTTTGTTGTCTTGTTTTGTTTATTTGTTGTTTTTTGTTCATTGGTTTACATTGTTTTTTTTTTGTTGTCGTTGTTTTTTTGTTTTGTCTTGTACATTGTTTTGTTTTGTCTTTTTATTGTATTGTTTTGTATTGTTTTTTGTTTTGTCTTTCTATTGTTTTCTTATATTTTGTCATGGGTTTTTTGTTTTGTTTTGTCTTGTCTTGTCTTGTCTTGTCTTGTCTTGTCTTGTCTTGTCTTGTCTTGTCTTGTCTTGTCTTGTCTTGTTTTGGTTTGGTTGGGTTTGTTTTGGTTTGTCTTGTTTTGTCTTGTTTTGTCTTGTCTTGTCCTGTCCTGTCCTGTCTTGTTTTATCTAGTTTTGGTTTGTCTTGTCTTGTATTGTCTTGTTTTGTTTTGTGTTGGCTTTTTTGTTTTGTCCTGTCTTGTCTTGGCTTGTCTTGTTTTAGTTTTGTTTTGTTTTGTTTGTTTTTTGTTTTGCTTTGTCTTGTCATATGTCTTGTTTTGTTTTGTTGTCTTGTTTTTTTGTTGTTTTGTTTGTTCTTTATCTTGTTTTTTCTTGTCTTGTTTTGTCTTGCTTTATATTGTTTTTGTTGTTTTTTTGTCTTGTCTTTTTCATTGTTTTGTTTTACTTTATATGGTTTTGTTTTTTTTGTCTTGTCTTGTTCATTGTATTGTCTTGTCTTTTTATTTTTTGTTTTTTTATTGTTTTTTGTTTTGTCTTTTTATTGTTTTGTCTTGTCTTTTTGTTGCTTTGTCTTATTGTGTCTTGGCGTTTTGTATTGTTTATTATTATACATTTTTTGTTGTCTCTTTTAGTTGTTTTGTTTTGTATTATGCTGTTTTTTTTTCCAGGGGGGGAAAACAGTTGTTTACTGTCTTGTCTTGTTTACAGTGTGCACATTTACACACCATCTAATGCTGATCAATCATGGTTTGAGCTTCTTCAACACGAGAGTTACCAAAGGTGCAGATTTAGCTGCGTGATGTCCTGTGCTTTCTCTTTAGGGGGAGCTCAATGGACACAAGGGTCTGGTCCCCTCCAACTTTCTCGAAGAAGTGCCTGATGATGTTGAGGTTTACCTCACCAACACCCCGAGCCGCCACCCACAGGACCACCCATCCCGGACAAAGAACAAAAGGGTACATCCTGTTTCACACTAGCCCTCTGTCATCTATTCGCTCTTTTTTTTAATCTCCTCTTCCTGCTCCGCTGTTTTCTTCCTCTTCTCCGTCTGTGTCTGTGTTGTGTGGCAGCCGGTTGCTTTTTTGATGGATCATTGAAGAAAAAAACGAGAAACGAAGACAGCTTACTAAACACCGTAAAATACAAGACTAAGGAACCTTTATTTTTATGTCAGACGCTCAGCAGCAGCGTTCAAGAAGAAATGTGAACTGTAAATGAAAATGCATATTCATAAAGCATTGTCTGAAGAAGAAAAAAAAAAAGAAAAGAATTCAGACGTCCCAGATCAATAGTTGTTTATTGTTCTTATTTATGGGGAAAAAACAAGCACTAAAAGACTGTTTATTTATTATTTTGTACCTGATTCACAAGTGAAGCATTGCAATAGATGCTTTATGAATGTAACTGTGTTTAAACGTGAAATCAATTTATAATAGAGGAGATAGTTTTGATGTACAGAGAAATGAACCCATGTAGACCTGTAGACCTGCATGCTTTTTCTTTCAGAATGCTTCAGCGCCACCGTGAAACTTTTTTAGGTGCTTATCCAATTTCAAAAAAGAAAGAAAATCAAACCCTTTTGTATATGTTTCCAAAATATTTTTTTTGTATATTGCTGATATATAAGACTATCAAATTACAGAGACACAAAGCAAGTGTTGGAAGTAGAGAAGAGGTAAAAAGAATGATTTTATCTGTAGATGTAGATATTGTACAATGGTCTGCAAAAAAAAAAACATAAGAAAAGAGAAAAAAGAAAATATAATTGCTGATGGATGTTCTGCTCGCCCATCAGAACTCATCAAGGTTTTTTGTGTACTGAAAGTTTTGATTCTTTTCTCATATTCATTGTGCAAACTGAAAACTGAAATGCATTATATCATGGCATTGTTTTGTTTTTTTCCTCGCTTTCTTGGCAAAACAGAAGAAGAGTGTTCATTTCACTCCGTAACGGCTCAGTATCTGTCACGTAAGTGAGCAACAGGGGATACCAAGAAAAATGCTGGCCGCGTCTAATGCTCAAGACACGGGTCCTTATTGCTGATGCTCCTGGTATGCACAAAACACACACATTCAGACCAATTACTTTTTAATTTCCATAAAATTGTACATTTGGGTCTATTTGCAGTAAAATTATTTATTAAATATTTAGATATTTTGATTTTTTTATATTTTTTATGTTTTGTATTGTTACATAATTATAAACTATATGTTATATCATATTATTTTAGTCAATATTTATTTTATTAATTTACTAGTTATACTATTATTATCTAAAATCTCATTTAGTGTATACCAAAAAAACATGATTAGAACAAGAACCGTTTGCTAACAGAAAAATTCTATATAATTGTAATTTATTTTAATTATGGTATATAATATTAAATATATTTATATGTTGCAGCTATTTGTAACATTAACCCAATTGTGAGAAAGGCATTGTAATATAATATAATATAATCTAATATAATATAATATAATATAATCTAATATAATATAATGTAATGTAATGTAATGTAATGTAATGAAATATAATATAATATAATATAATATAATATAATATAATATAATATAATATAATATAATATAATATAATATAATATAATATAATGAAATGTAATATAATATAATATAATATAATATAATATAATATAATATAATATAATAAAATAAAATAAAATATAATATAATATAATATAATATAATATAATATAATATAATATAATAGATTTTTTGTGCATCAGTACTACAAATTCTGAGCTGTGATTGGTCCCCTGCTGTCAGTGCATTAGACAGGCACAGCTGGTATCTTCAGTTGTTTCTCTGGGTGTTGTTCATTATAATGTTCGTCTCTCATTGACTCCTACTGTAAGTCATAAGAAGCTCTAAGGCCATTGTTGCACGGTCAGAATTGGACCCTTGACCCCTTTACCCCATCCCTTCTCTTCTCTAATGTGTGCAGTTTAGTAGATTCCTAGTGCAAGCCCTGGGACAAACCCTCTCCTCTCCTGTAGATGTGCACCCTATACTGCACTCAGAACAAATTCAGAGTTCTGAAGAAAAAGTTTAATGCTTTCAGAATGAATCCCAAAGCATTGGCAATATCATATAGAGTAAGTGTGCATGTGTGGGGTGCACTATTTCCATTTAGTTTTGGAATGAGCAAAAATGTCAAACAAGCTTTTGTATCATTACCCTTCTCCATCTAAAGAGTAGATTTCAGCTCTATCTTCCTTCTTAAACTTGATTGAATTGATTTTTTTATTTGAAGTTCTCTCAGCCACTTTGGTAAAAGAAGCTTTTTTGAAGCAGGTTTGATTTGGCTCCAACACCCTTGGTGAAGTTACCATGCTGAAAGGTGATAGATTACTTCAAAAGACTGGTAAATTAAATACTTATCTTCTTTTTACATTGCCATTATAGATAATGACTCTGTTAGCATACATTTCATTTTGTGTTATACAGCGATACAACTGATTTTAAGAGGTTAGATCACACAAAAGGGACATTTCAGTCATTATTTATTCAATGCGGTATGGCCTCTTTTTTGGACTGCAAAATTTCCCTTATAATGGCAGTGAATAGCAACCCATATTACATAAGGAATAATGACAATATACTCATGGTTGTTCTGGTGGAATAAAGCGCAACAGTATTATAAGACTGATTAAGACTAAAGCGGCTAACACTTTATAATTAGACACTTTGAATAATTTATTCAGCATTAGCAAATAGTTAATTCATTATTTGTTAAACATAAACTCTACATTAATAAATGTTAGTAAGCAGTTGATTCTTTTTTATTAAGTATTGCATTATTTACAAACTAGTTATTTAAGAATAGTTGGTGCTATTTTAAGATCATTCAGAATGTGTAAGTAAATGATTAATAAACTATTCAAATCAACATTCATATATCTTATTATTATTCAAGCATATATTAATAGTTAACTTTTATGTTGGTAAATCCTTTATTATCTCAGCTTCATCCATTTTTGTGACCTAATCTAGTGATGACTATTTATGCTTATAGATCCCTTATAAATGACAACTAAAGGCTCAGTTATAGTCTAAACAGGACAAAAAAGAAAATACACGACGTTATTCATTTCTATTCATTTGAAGATATGCAAATGAAACTGTATCTAATGAAAGATAAATCTTTGCAACCTTATGTAAAATAAAATGACTGTACAGTTTAAACATCACTAAATAACATTGAAAAGTTTAATCATAATATATTGTAAAATTATTATATTATCTTTGTTCTATCCAATTTTATTTAATTGTATTCATTCCTAATTGTATTTTGACCCTCCTGTTATTGGGCAATGTTTAAAGTTTACAGTAATTTTTTTTAGTTACGATTGCAAACATGTATTGTTCATTTGATGCTAAGCCTTTAATTGTCATTTATAAGCGCTTTATTGTACAGTAATTTTATTTGACTTAAGATCGCAAAGATTTCTTTTTCATTTGATACAGTTTCATTTGTGTATCTTCAAATGAATTGAAACGTCATTTATTTTCTTTTATTCTTCTTTTCTTTTTTCCAAACTGAGCCTTTAGTTGTCATTTATAAGGGATTTATAAAGCATATATAGTCCTCACTAGATTAGGTCACAAAACTGCATGACATTTAGTTAATAAAGCATTTATTAACATACAAATTAACCATTAATATATGCCTGAATAATAAAATATATGAATGTTGATTTGAATAGTTTATTAATCGTTTACTAACTTATTCTGAATTATTCTAAAAGCCACCAACTACTCTTAAATACAAATCATTGGTAAATAATGCAAGACTTAATTCAGTAATGAACAATTAACCACTAATAAAGTATGAAAATACAATTATTAAGCACATTATAAATGTGCCTATTAGTCAAGAATACTGCATTTGAAGCTGTATTTATAAACTGATTACTAACGTTTGTTAATGGAGAGTTTTTGCTTAACAGATAATGAATTAACTATTTGCTAATGCTTATTAGATGATTCAAAATGTGTAGTTATTATAAAGTGTTAGCCTAAATAGCTTTATTTTGTGAAAGCAACTGCCTAGATGTACATTATTCCACATACAGCTGCTTGTCACAAAACTAAAACACAAAACATTGATCTCAAGTTTTACAGAAAAGGGCATGTGTGGCATGTGACAAATATTCCAAGTGTACAAGGGAAATATGATAAGCTGTAATGAAAAACAAATCACAGTTTATTTTATTATTTCATGAAAATCCAGAATGTTTCGTTAAAGTTGACCAGAACCAGAAATCCAGAAGTTGTTTGTTACGTAACTTGATACAAAGTGTTGATTTTAAAAGTAAAGATGTAAGATACCAATATAGGAACCTAAAGAGAACATTCCTAAAACATTCTTATTTGGTTTAGAGCCAACCAAAGGTGAACCAAACAGGAACTATAGGGGAACCTTATGCGCTCTGGGTAAATGCGAGTATTCTTGTTTAGAGAATACATTCATAAACAAAACAAGTTTTCTAAAAGCATTTCCCTCTCTAGTAAATTAGTTTAAAGGGAAATATCAACCAATTTAGTTCACCAATTTCAGTTTCTTCTGTTGAATACAAAATAAAGCCATTTTGTGAAATGCTGGTAGCTGGCACCCATTGACTTTCATAGTAATATTTTTTCCTACCTCAAAAGTCGATGGGTCTCAGCAACCATCATTCTCCAGATTGTCTTCTTTATGTTCAGCAGAATTATTAAACTGAAGTTGTTTAAAACCACATGAGTATGAATAAATTATGCAGTAATTTTCCTTTTTTTTAATGAACTATCACTTTAGGTTCACTTAACTTATTCAATCACTATCCTTCGACTTATTCCTGGATTGATCAGAGGTCACCACTGCGGAATGAACTGCCAGTTACTCTGGCATAAATGCCTCCTGGCCCAGTCAGGACTCGAAACAGCGACCTTCTTGATGTGAAGCAAAAGTGCCGCCCAGTTCACTTTAATTTCAAACTAAAACAGGGACAGTTTATTGCCAGGCAGTATTTGAAATAGTATACCTACTGTATGAATATACTACTTGTTCATTAGTTCTAAATACTTAATAAATTACGCTTAAATATACACAAGATATAGACATAATATATAAATATATTTGAACTTTGCTTAGGTATACTTAAAATGAACTAATGAACTAATATACTTTTGTTTGGCTTGGCCATTGGTCTCCATTTGAGGATGACTGTAAACAGACATTAGCGCTATTAGCTGGTATCACCACAGTTCGCTCTGACTGAATCAGGAAAGACACATGCTGTAGTAAATCAAGATTAATAGAAACGCAACACAAAATACAATCAATGTACTTTCTTTTTTGAAGTAAATGTATTGGTTGTGTATCAATTGTTGGCTATTAGCATCACATTAGCACTTGTTAGCACTAAAGTTCACTTTGCATCATCCAGGAAAAGTAAGATGTGTTTAATCAATTTTGATAGAAAGATTACACAAAATACAATCAATGTCATTTTTACTTCTGAGGTAAATGTGTCTGATGTGTTCATTGACTGTCAACGGTTAGCAAACATTAGCACTTTTAGCGCTAAAGTTCAATCCAGCTTGCCCAGGAAAAGCAGATGTTGTGGGGAATCAAGACATAAAAACAACACAAAGTAAAATCCATGTACCTCTCTGAGGTAATATATCCTTTGTGTTTAACATTTAACATTACATTAGCACTATTAGCATTAAATTTACTGTATTTAGTTATTCTGACTTTCATTTCTGGTCTAGAGATTTACAAGAGATATACTGATACTGTTTTGGTATTTGTAGGACTATATCATGTCACTTTTTGATCAATCCTGCTTTACCAATGAAACTATGTTGTTAACCTCCAGACACTTTGGAATATATGGCAATTTGTGTCACACGAGACCATTGCTGTTGTTGTTCTCTGTTCACTGCCATTATATAAATAATCACAACACATTTTTTACAAATTCTCCTTTAGCAGTCTGAAAATAAATGGGCATATGACACCATGGTGAGTAAATAATGTAAATGTTTGTGTGAACTAACCTTTTAAGAGCAAAGTATGGGGTGTAAGGGGTTTTCAGGTGTTCCTAGGTAGTTTTGTTATCACTATAAATGAATTATTGCCATGTCACTGTATAAAAATAATCAATTCTTACGATTTTGCTGTACTTGCAGTCTGATATTGATCTTTTAATTAGAGTTTAACCAAAATCTGAGGTGATGCATACTCAATATTTACCCCAGAAAATAATTCTCAAATATCATTCATAGATTGCTGTTTAAACCTTATTGCAAAATGTACAGTTGATTGATAACTGACTGTATGGTGGCCCTGCTGGGACAGAAAGGACTGTGAGAGAGGAGATGGGGTGTCTGTTGTACAGTAATGACGTTGAGATAAAAGGCAAAGAAACACCTTTTCTTTATAAACGTCCGGCCCTGAACTGTCCCCTGCGGGTCTTTCATTAGGTCCCGGTGGAAAAAGCGGGCCCTCCCAGAAGAAGTGCCATCCCCACAGTGCGCCCACACACCCCAGGGCTCTGTGGTTCCGTCTGGAGCCCCCGACCTGAATCTCAGAAAACAGGACTGCTCTCCAAAGGAAAGAGTCTGTTGAAAAGGCTTGGTGCTGTCAAATAGTTTCACATTCATTCTCCTCACAGCAGCTGGCTTTAGGAGATTGGAATTAAGGAGAAATTGAAGAGGTGGGGAGAAGAAGAAAAAGAATCTCCCATCGTCGTTTTTTCACATAGACTGGATCAAACATGGAAAATAGAAAGCGAAATGGTGCAAACTAGGGCTTTCATGACCACAATGTTGATGAAACTGTAAACCCAAACTCTGTTTGCCCGTGTTTGATTCTGAAAAGCACAGAAATGCTCGCTAATGTGAGTTATTATGATGTCCTGTCTTAAAAACACAGTAATCAAATGCAATCAATATTATATTAACAACGACAATAATTATTATTATTATGCTCTCTGTTTTGATTTATTGTGATGTCTTAAATATCACTGTAAAAAAGGGATAATTAAATTCAGCTTATACTTATATTTAATTTGTTATATAGAATATATATATATATATATATATATATATATATATATATATATATATATATATATATATATATATATATATATATATATATTCATTTTTATTGTTATAATTAACAACAAGCAGAATATTCATTAAAAATTCAAATTATTTTAATATTATAGATATGGTTGTACAAGGGGTGTGAGATATAATGACATACCATTGATATTTATTACATTAGAAGAATATTTACATGGATATTTATAAGGGATATTTAGTTATTGCCATTTTTGCACATTTTAGATAATCTAGACCTTTTTTCCCCTAAAAGAAGGATAACCTAGCACAAATGGAGTTAGCACAAATATGCAATGGGGATATGCAGTGACTCTGCAGTACATGTTCTGTATATTTCTACAAACACCATGAGAGAAAACAATATTTTACTGGGCTTTAATTCATTTGTTGTTATTTTAATTTATTTTTTAAGTACTAAATGGTCATGAAACTCCTAGTGGATGCGAGTCTCCTCATATTTGCCTTACTCAATGCACAATGGTTTGTGTTGTGGCTGAGATTGGTCTGTTTTGTGTCGTGTGCAGTCATGTCGACGCTTCCCTTCTCATCACACTGCACTGTATTTCAAATCTGTCTCACCAAGTGTTGTGTTGTTGTTTGCAATGGCTGTCGTTCGTAGGAAAGGATGGACTTTCACTTCGTTTAAACACTACGAAAAAAAAATTCAAGTTGTTCATAAATACTTTCGCATGTAAATTGTGAATAGAACAATTTACATAAGAACGCTTTTATATACAATTTACACAAAAATGTGGTATATTTTCATGAACGAAGACCTTATTTAGCACAAATTGACATGATTATAAGCCTCTCACAACATCCAAACCATTCGAATAACATATTCGTGTAGGAAATGATCAATTGTGAATGTATGGCCAAGGAACTTTCCCAGTTCAAACCTTCCTTCTGTACTGTATTCCCTCTCTAGACATTGCTCATTTTAATTTGTTTGTTCATCATTTCGCCTTTATTTTTTTGCCCTGAACGTACATGCTAAAGTAGGTTTGCAAGTATGGACCGAGACTGCCAAAAAAAGGAATGTATGAGAAGCATTCTGTATATCTTGTACAATTTACAGCCAAACTCCAGGTGTTCAATTCATCAGAATAAACGTGTTTTCTTGTCTTTTTTGTTTCTTTTCCGGTTTAATCATTTAATCATGAGATATGTTACGGAGCATCGCTTCTACATGTTTGAGTGACTGCTGCTCTTTTTGTACTTTTTGTCCATTTGTACATTCTTTTTAAATGTTTCTACTTGCTTTTCAGACTGCCTTTTTTGTACATTCAACTTTATATTCTGACTGTGGAAGCTTTCCTCACGGTGTCTTCAAACCATAACGTTTTAAAGTCTGCAATTGTGTGCTAGCTTTATGAAAAAGAATTATAAGCCTATATTGATGGTTATCAAATATTGTGTGAGTGTGCATGTGCAGTTTTATATCAAAATAAATTTGATATTTTATACACAATGTTGCATGTGTTTTTATTTTCACGAGTCTCGCACATGGGGTAATGGCATGATGCATTCATTTTGATGAAGTTTGATAAAACATAAACAGCTTCCAACAGATGGCGCCCTAGATCAAGAATTGCCTCCCGCTGGAGAGATTTTTACTACTTTCTCACAGACACAGTAATACAGTACCTGCACACAAAATTGTTTTTAGCATTATATCAACGTTATAAGTATTTTAGCTTTATACATTGATTGATTGTCTTAAACTGTTATATGTTCTATTGAACTTAAAAATAAAATGAAAGATTGATTGATTGATTGATTGATTGATTGATTGATTGATTGACTAAAACACACCTTTTACATTTATTGCATCATTATTTTCCTAAACTGTAGAATCCATCCAAATAATAAATAATATCTCATTAAACGGGCAGCAGGCTAGCTCACAATCGCCTCACAACAAGAAGGTCTCTGGTTCGAGCCCCGGCTGCATCAGTTGGCATTTCTGTGCGGAGTTTGCATGTTCTCCCTGTGCTCGCGTGGGTTTTCTCTGGGTGCTCCGGTATCCCCCACAGTCCAAAGACATGCAGTATAGGTAAATCGAATAAAATTGGCCGTAATGTATGTGTGCGAATGTAAGAGTGTATGGGTGTTTCCCGGCATTGGGTTGCAGCTGGAAGGGCATCCGCTGCGTAAAACATATGCTGGATACGTTGGTGGTTCATTCCACTGTGGGGACCCCTGATTAATAAAGGGACTAAGCTGAAAAGAAAATGAATGAGTGAATCTCATCAAATGGGCAAGAATTATATCATTGTGAGAAATTCCTTACATCCCTGATGAAAAATCCAGCTTAAACCAGCCTAGGCTGGTTGGCTGGTTTTAGCTGGTTGACCAGCCTGGTTTTAAAGGGGTTTTGGCCACTTTCAGGCTGGTTTCCAACCATTTCCAGCCTGGTCTTAGCTGGTCAGGCTGGAAAATGACCAGCTAAAACTAGCTTGACCAGCCTGGTTTAAGCTGGACATAGCTGGTTTTGTCTGGGCTCCAGCCTGGCTCGGCTGGTCAAGCTGGTTTTAGTCGGTCATCTCCCAGCCTGACCACCTATGACCAGGCTGGAAATGGCCAAAACCCCTCTAAAACCAGGCTGGTCAACCAGCTAAAACCAGGCAACCAGCCTAGGCTGGTTTAAGCAGTTTTTTTCAGTAGGGATACATGGACAACTGGGAACTTGTATTAAGGTATGAAATCATAAGAATAAACGGTCTGGATCTGTATCATTTTAATTCATAAGGAAAATGAACTTGTTTATTGTCTAAATTCGGTCTGTAAAGACATAAAAACAAATAATGTTGCCATGGAGTAACCCTGCTATTTTCACCCCCTATGAGGACTAAACTCGGTTCTGATGTCTTGAAAATAAATATAAATAAGCCATATTAAGGTCTGATAAAACTGTACTCAGTTTCATTAACAATCAATGAGTAATTAACTCAGCTTGTAAGTTAGTGCGTTTTACCGCCTCGCGTATGGCAGTATGGCAAGCCGGAAAAACATTTAATCTTAATACAGCTTGATCTCAACGAGGAAACGTACAGTAAGTATTGTACGTTGTGTCAGTTTGGTTTCTAATTTGTTTGAGTTCAGTAGTACGTTTTTAAAAAGGAAGGGTGGCACCCAACCCCACCCCCAAACCAAATTATCATTGGAGGATAAGGAAATCGTACTAAATTGTAGACTGGGATCGTACGAATTAATACGAATTAGCCACTAAATCAAATAGTTACTATAGTTGCTGTGAGATATAAATATCACATTTCAACGTATTTTCATGCTACTAGTACATATTTTATCTATTTTATACAAGTATTTTAGGCACTAGTACATTTAAAGTCTGAAACTGTAAAAGGTTGTAATTATTGTAAGATATTTTAAATTAAAGAAGAAAAACAAGTCTAATAAAGTAACTGCTGAAATCTATATTATGTCAGCAATAGGATTACTGAGAGGTATTATTGTTAAAATACTTTTTAACTACACCCATACTGTATGAGGCTTATACTTTCCACCAAATATTAGCCTACTCTTGAAAACCAATAAACCCAGATTCGTCCATCAGATTACCTCACTAAGAAGCGTGTTTGGTTACTGCTCAAAACAGAAAAGCCAGATTTATCGCAGACAGAAAAACCTGAATGGTTGCTGCTCCAGATGCTTGATTGGTACCAGTACCGATAGCAATAAATAAATCGATGGGACTAGTTAATTACTTGTAACTGATTAATAAGGGTTATCTAATAAATATGAACTTAGCACTTAATGAAAAAGTACTAGCAGAGTGGCAATACTACTTCATTTTATAGATCTAATGTTAACACGGCTTGCCATAGGTTCAGCCCCGATGAGAGAAAGAGAGGGAGAGAGAGACGCTCCTTCATCTTCATCCGAGCTCGAGCGAGATACTCACGGACTCAAAGACGATGGATTACAAACTCTGAATATTTGAAAGTAACAGCAGATCCTATCTGTTGCTCATTTCAACGTCATATTCTGACGCACTCATAACTTTTTTTTAACAAATTAGCTACACTAACAATAGCCTGACTTTACTTTGATTTAAGCGCAATGATTTGTTCGTTTGCCATTGACGACGCAATATAGATTTGACGTTTACAGTTCTCTCTTCTTCTGTTGCTAAAAACGTCTGTTAAACAATGGACTTAATATACTTCAGTGTTTTACTTATGACTCTCCTGAGCGTTTTTCAGGTAAGATTTTTAAGCAATATTTGTTTGAAGTGTGGTTTTAATTGGCTAAAATACATAAATTGACACATTCGATCATGCCTTTCAGGTTCGTAGTGACACGGTATCACCATCAAAACATCCAGGTAAAATTAAGTGTGTATGTGTGTGTTTCATTTTTTCCTCAGAGCTTGTAAACCTTTTATTAGAATGTTCCAGCAAATTCATTGATTTTACTCTACGATTGTATCTTTAATGGCTCTTTAAGGTTATTTTTTATTATGTTAATTTAAAAAGATTGATTAAATTCTTTACAATATTTTAATTTAGTCAGTAGGTTGTAATAAACTACAGTTTATTAATAAACTACAGTTTATTACACAATTTACAGTAACATACAGTATACATAGTGTACATTAAAACCACGCGCAAAATTTGTCGTTAATAGCAAATCTGCAAAAAAAGTACAGATATTTCCTCTTTCCAAAACAACACTTTCTGTTCCAAATCTGCTCCAAAATACGTTTTACTGATTGAGGAAAATTGATTTGCATTGAGATCATCTTTTGGCTGTTGTGACATGTTATGACATAAGTTGTTTTGAAACTCGTGAGGACATATAATGCGTAATAAATACAGGTTATATTGGTAATTCAAAGACGAGGCGTTTTAGCATCATCTTGTAATACCGCTTTTTTTTCCCCTTTTTTTGCTGTCTAAATTGGAGTCAAAAATAATCACTTAATTCAAATGAATTAACAGTTACAATTCAGACTGGACTTAAGTGATAATAAACATGCAGCAAAACTGTCTGTAAAGATTCTGTGTTTTGTTTCTCAACATTTGATCAAGCTCAGAAATGTTAAATGCTAGAGTGAGACAGACTATACAGTATGTGAACGTAGGCATAAATGGATGTGTGTGTGTTTTGCTCAGGTCTGCAGGTTCTGGCCACAGCTTCACACTACTGGCCCCTGGACTCTGTGGAAGGGATTCACGGCCTTTCGGACCAGATTGGGAACAGAACAGGTCATGTTAATGGGACTAATATAAGTATGTAAACATGTTATAGATGCATTTCTTTCTTTCTTTCTTTCTTTCTTTCTTTCTTTCTTTCTTTCTTTCTTTCTTTCTTTCTTTCTTTCTTTCTTTCTTTCTTTCTTTCTTTCTTTCTTTCTTTCTTTCTTTCTTTCTTTCTTTCTTTCTTTCTTTCTTTCTTTCTTTCTTTCTTTCTTTCTTTCTTTCTTTCTGTCCAGGCTTCCATGGGTCTAAATTAAAATTTTCCTGCTTTTAAAATCCAAAATGAAAATTAGCTATTAATTTAATCACATTCACCTTCAGTATAACATTGAAGAAAAATGTGGAACCCATGGTCATGGAACTTTGAGAGTCATATAAACATATAAACCACAATTAATTCCTTTGGTTGAATAATAAATGTATAAATACTTAGTCTTGTTTTGTACAAGTATCACTTTATTTTCCAGATGAAAGTGTATCATGCCAATTAAAAATACAGTCTAAATTTTACGATCACCTAAAATTGGAGTCAGATTAAATTCGAACTGAATAACAAATGTAAATAAATTCTAATAAATAAAAGAATTCATTTCAGAAGCACTTGAAAAGGCTTACACGCATTTAACTTTCGACCACGCTGTTAGTTTTGTCATTGAGCCAGTAGATGGACTTTACAATAGTACACTACAATAGTACTATTACAATAGTAATAGACTCACGTGTTCTAAACTATTATGATTTTTTTTTTCAAAATAGTCCAAAGAATGTTGAAAAAAGCAGCCACATACGTAGTTACAAAAAATACTGTGGAGGTCAAAGGCTTCTTCTTCCAGCATTCTTCAGTATATCTTCATTTGTGTTCAACAGAAGAAAGAAATTTAAACTTGAAACTAGTGGAGGATGAGTAGTTAATGACAGAAGTGTACATTTTTGGTGAACTATCACTAGTCTAAACCCAATATAAAACTTTTAAAAAAAGTTTTGTATTTTAAAGAACCTTCTACAGAGCTCTGCATAATTGAGCACACCTCATTTTGAAAATGAGTATTTGTATTCATTTCTCAGTGAATATAGGCAATGTATTTTGGTGCATTTAAACAAAACAGATTTATTAAACAGATATATTTATTAAAATAATATTTTAGTCACCAAAGATATTTAGAAATTGAATGATAATACAATTAAATTCAAGCTAAATATTGAAGAAAAAAAATACAACCTACAAAATTTTAATAAAATTTTTCAATTGTTTTGCTTCTCTTGATTTTTCCTCTTTTTAAATGTGTATTTAATATTTTTCTATAACCTATAGATTTGGATGTACTAGTTTTTGAAGCGTTATCGTAAGTTATTTTGTTAGATAAGCTCCAAATTTGGCTCCGGTACTGACTAAAACAGTATAATGTAAATGCACAAATATAATATTGTATAGCTTCCTATTGAAAATATGAATTATAAGACAGATTTGTAAGGGGTTTACTTATATATATACTGAGCACTGTAATAAAAAATCTATATTATTCATGCTATTGTAAATGCAGTATAAATGTTTACAAAAATACACTCAGCAAAAATGTATTAGAATAAAAATCCCTGTAAAATGTTAGCCAATAATGCAATTTTATCTTTAAATAAAAAAAGGGTTAAAAAGACGTTAAATGTGACTTTTAAAAATGAAGTGGAACCCTTTCTTTCTTTCTTTCTTTCTTTCTTTCTTTCTTTCTTTCTTTCTTTCTTTCTTTCTTTCTTTCTTTCTGTCCACACAGCTGTTTAACATTCCTCCTTGGTCACGTCTTACTCTCAGAAATCTCCATGGCTTTGCAGCTGTCTTCAGTTCTTACATCGGACTGATTTCCTCATTTGAGTCGAGAAGTTGACTTACATGATTACCTCAGTTGTGATGAAGACAAACGACTGTGACATTTAAGGGTGTCAAAAGTACGCACAGTTTCTCTCAGTGATTTACTAGTCCGCTTAGAGTTTTAGCTGCATAAAAATGACCAATATTTAGTCACGTAACTCTGCAATTCACTTGGTGAACAGTTTTGTTGACAATAAGACAACAAAATAAGACAAATGTCATCCCGTAGCTGGAATAAATTCTCAGTAGAAGTACAGTATGGCATTTGTTGTCTGCCAGCTAATTCAGAACAAATGGAGAACTGAGAGGAATTTTCTGGGCCTCTCAAACTTGTGTCCCATATGCGGACCCTGAAGCATCTGACTTGTCCACTGGGACAGTGGTCATTTTGTCCATCATGTCTGCTTGAATGTCCTTTTTTCCTGTCTTATGTCTCACTCATGTATGTGTCTATTGCTGAATCACCATGTTTTTGTGTTTCCTGTCTTACTTTCATTGTTGTGTTCACGTTCTCTCCATCACAGCTGTCAGAATCCACAACCACACTGTCCTGACTACCCCTAATTCTTCTTCTGTGTATACCAATGACTCTGCCTACACTAACATTTCCGCCATTGTAGGTGAGGCTCTCACACACGTTCACTTACTTACTAGTAGGCAACTATGTGGAGGAATAGTGTTAGGGTTATTTAAATTCATGCAAACCTTATATACGAGCAGGACACCATTAGGAGAAAATACAAAAAAATGCATTTACATTGGCGTAATTGAAGCATGTATTGTTTATTGTTGTTGAATCTGGCGTTCATTGTTGAAATCAAACCTTTAGTAAGCTTTACGAGTGATTTTATTGGATCCAGTGTGTTTGTGAAAGTGTATTTGCCCCATTTTTGGAAATCTGCTGTTTGTGGTTTGATTTGTTTTGTCAGTTTATTTAAAACAAATGTCCCAGCTAAACAAGAATTATACAGCAGTTCAGATTTGATTGGTCGAGTAGAGTTGCAAGAGTGCATGTATTTAGTGTAGTAGTCCTGAAAGAATCCTCATTAAATCCCCCTACCTAAAGAAAACATACAGAAAAACAAAGAAATTAATAAATAAATACAGAAAAATAAAAATATATTATAAAAGTGGGAAATTAGGAAATATTATTACAATTTAAAATAAATGTTTCTGTTTTAAATATTTGAAATGTAATTTATTTTAAATATATTTATTGAAGTTTATTTATAAACTATTTCGAGAGGATCACATGCTTATGATTGCTTGCAGCTGGCCCCGCATTATCCAATTTATGATTCACCAATCAGACGACTCCTAAACCACTATAAAGGTCGTAGGTTTCATACCAAAGTCATCTTCGTTTTGAAGATTCCACCCCTACTCCTCCTTTCCTCGATGGGTGGCAGGGTGGCCCAGTGGTTAGCACTGTTTCCTCACAGCAAGAACGTCTTTGGTTCTGGTCATTACCAAACCAGCCGACGTTTCTGTGCAGAGTTTGCACATTCTCCCTGTGCTCATGTGGGTTTCCCCCGGGTCCCCCGATTTCCTCCCACTATCCAAATGCATGCAGCTTAAGTTAATTGACTTATCCAAATTGGCACTATAGGCATGCACTTAGTAAGTAGTTATCTCTTAAGAACGATCACTATCTGTTCATTAGCTACTATAGCAGGGGAGTTCTCGAGATCTACCTGAGCTCAAACTCTCCTCTTGCCTTGGAGACCCCCGGGCTCAAGGATCTTATGAGCTCAGGGCTCTCTCCTGGGACAGCATGCCAAGCAAGCTTTATAATCAATCATCAGCTAAGTGTGAACTCTTGAAATGTAATTTATTCTTATTCTAATTAAGCTTAAGCTCTAATTAAGTTAATATTCAGCAGTCATAACTTCAGTCGTCACTGTCACTGCTTTACGTTTTTAATCAATTTATTTAATCTATGATTCAATTCTGTCTGAATAAGATTTTATTTATGTGTGTATAACTGCAACCAAATATTTCTATAAAGCCTGTAGTTCACCACTCAAACATTTCGCTTTTTGAAAGGTTTATGGTCATCTCAAGTCTGTAACTTTAAAATTATGATTCCTTTTATTTGTCATTTATTTTGGAGTTCAAGTGGTACTTAAGAAACTTTAGATTATACTTTATATGAAAGCAGCATTAATGTCAGCATAACTTACTTACACTGTAAAACATGCTGGGAATTCCTTAATGTTGTCCCAACACAAATCGATTACGTTAACTTCGCTGTTTTTAAGTGGATTGAAAATTTAAGTGGATTGAAGATAAAATAATTGAGTTGTACCAAAAAAAAAACAGAAGAATTGTGTTGTTTCAACTCATTTTAAATAAGTAGTTTGAACAAGCAGCAAAATATCTCACTCTAAAAGTCACATTTATATGGATTGTTCACCAAAAAATGTAAATATGCTATCTGACAAAAGTCTTGTCGTCAATTCCAGTTGTAAGAGCAACAAATAATAACTTGACCACTTGTTGAGCATTTGGAAAAGTGTCAGAAGGTAGATTTTTCTGATGAATCATCTGTTAAACTGCATCATCACAAATACTGCAGAAGACCGATTGGAACCCACATGGAGCCAAGATTCTCACAGAGATCAGTCAAGTTTGGTGAAGGAAAAAATCATGGTTTGGGGTTACATTCAGTATGGGGGCATGCGAGAGCTCTGCAGAGTGAATAGCAACATCAACAGCCTAAGGTATCAAGACATTTGAGCTGCCCATTACATTATAAACCATAGGAGAGGGTGAATTCTTCAGCAGGATAGCACTCCTTTTCATACTTCAGCCTCCACATCAAAGTTCTTGACAGCAAAGAAGGTCAAGGTGCTCAAGGATTGGCCTACCCAGTCATCAGGCATGAACATTATTGAGCATGTCTGGGGTAGATGAAGGAGGAGGCATTGAAGATGAATCCAAAAAATCTTGATTTCTTTGTCATTCCAGATGACTTTATTAATAAGTTATTTGAGTCATTGCAGAGATGTATGGATGCAGTCGTTCAAGCTCATGGGGGTCATACACAATATTAATTATTTTTCCACTGCACCATGACTTTATAGTCTATACTGTACATTATTTTTGTTAAGTAACAGGACTTTTGTCTTAGCAAAGTCAGACCTTACAGTCCTAATTAAATAGTTAAAAATCAAGGCATAATCATATTTTATTTCGGTAAAATAAGTGTAATCTAGAGGCGTTTACCTTTCATATAAGCCACTTCTGACACCAAATGATCAACTAGAAGTCCAGTTATTATTTGTTGTTCCTAAAACTTGAATAGGCGACAAGACTTTTGTCAGGTAGAGTATACGAACCATCCAATGTGTACACTATCTCCTTAAGATACTTCAGAATACTTCCCAAAGCCAATGCCGATACCCGGGATCTCACTGCATAGATGGATGTTCAGTCCTCTCTACTTCTTTCTCCTTTTGCCCACGCAGTAAAACTATCCTTCACACACTCCACACTCCAGCCTGTCTCCTCTCTGTCCTCTGCCATTCACTGTGTCTTCTCTGAGCCCTTTTTTTCCATCATCATCATCATCATCATCATTTCTTCTCTCAACTCATCCATTCATGAGGTGCGATGGTGCTTCGGCTCCCACTCTGATCCACAGATCAAGCTTTTTAGGTGGAATAAAGGAGGATTTATTGACCACTTGGTCAGAAGAACAACCTAACCATTGACGAAAATCATCTGCAGTTGGGTTGTTCAAAAGGAGGCTTTTTAATTCCCTAGATCCTCGTGATTCAGGATATCAGCGCTTGTTGTTTTAGAGAACGGAGCAAAATGCTCAGATTTTTACTATGTGGGTGAAAGGTTATAGGATTTCCCCATAAAGTCTCTAGTCAGTTTATCAAATGAACACAAAACAGCAGTCTTTCCATGTGCTATAAGTAATTATGGCTATGCTTATTTAAAGCTACAATTCTTTGGTATTAACAAACATGGACTATGCCTTTTAGTTTAATAAACTCATTATTTACTGCTTATTTGAGATCAGTTGGATAGGGTATTGGGTTGGGGATGTAGAATTAGATCATCCACAATACAATGTACTTTATGAGTAAAATGTTATGGATGTTTGCAAATTTAACTGTATTTTATAGTAGGACAGTTATGCAGTATGTTACTGTATTTTAGCTGCATTGTAAAAATGACTATATTTTACAATAAAGATATACAAAATACATAATAGAGCCAGGTAACTAGTGCTGTACATGCAAATACAGTATTTTTACTGTAATTGATTTACAGTAAGTTACTGGCAAACTGCTGCCAGTAAGTTACTGTAGATTCTACAGGAAATTGTTAACAGTGTACAAATAAACAGCTAATATCTTAATATGGAGGTAATAAGTCACTAGTTAAGGAGCATATTGCAGTTAAAATACACGTAAGGAATAGCCATGTCAATAAAGGCTTTTTTATATTTGTCAACATTTTTTCGAGTGCCTTGCTGTTTATTCTGATGAATCCCTTTTAGCCAAAGTGCACCGACACATTATTTAAGCTACCCCTGAGCACTTTTGTTTGATTTTGGTATATTTTATACCATTAAATATGTTTTAAAATATTTTGCAAGGGCACAAATTTTAATGGAAGTGTGTCCAAAGCATTTTTTTATTTTTTATTTCTAATATCACATACATGATGTGACACAAGGGAGTTAATGGTAGCTTTAAATGGTAATTTTTCATTATCATGCTAAATTATTGTGTTTGAGTATTTTCTCACAAACTAAATTTTTCTTAATAAATTTAAATATTCTCACTGAAAAGGCAACATAGGCTCATTCTGAAAATGTAGCCCTATTAACATTTCTGGAAATAGCGAATTAGCCAGAAGTATGTGTGGCTGCATTTTGTCTTTAAAACGAATGCTATGATGCAGTATGATGCCGTTCCTTTTCGCACTTACCAGCTGACCGCTTACTTCCTTATGGACTACTTTCCCGCTGTTACAAGTTTGTCCAGTTAGCTCGCCATGTATGTCAGCGGACTTGAGACGCAAAGAGGAGTTGACCACGACGACGGGGTTCGAGTGTGGTAAAGAACGATTGCAGAAAGTGGGTAAGACAAAAACAAAAGTCAAAAAATAAAATAAAGAAGTAAATAACAGGGTGAGAATGCGGTAAAATCTGAAAATGTGGTAAAAATCAGGCGATTTTTCTTTTTCTGGATTGCTTTTTAAAACTGTCGGTCGGGTTTAGGGTAGTGGGATGGTGGGTCAATTGGTGCTTTTGAAAACACTATCGATCGGTCGGTCGGTCAGTCAGTCAGTCGGCAGTGGCCTCTGGTGGATTTATGTGAGAACAGCAAGCGCGAATGGCACTGCCGAGAGAAATTTGAGATCTTAAAAAGCATACACATCGGCCTCTGGTGGATTCGCGAAAACAAAAACTGCAAAAAAGCGTAGCTGCTGGGATGTACTTGGCGCTCTCCAGAAATGTATATATCGACACGTTTTCAGAATGAGCCTGGTTGTAAAAACGACTCCAGGTGGTTCAATAATATAACCTAAAGTACAATAAAAAGAAATTCAATTCCTACTTTATTTTTATGCACATTGATTTCACTGGGGTCTCTAACCTGCAAAATGCCCTTTAATAGTGAACACTGATATTTAAACTAAAGTGTTACCGAAATCATCACTCAAAGGCTTTAGATTTCAAAACAACAAAATTAGGCCTTTGCTGTACTGCACTGCTTTCTGAAATTAATTTCAAGTGTTATAATCTTGCTGGTTGCTTTCTTGTCATGTAGACATTGTAGAAGGAATGGTGAATAAAGGCATCTATCTGAACGGCAATAACGGGGCCACTTTCCTTCACTTTGGCAACTATAAGGACTCCTGCATTAGTGATCCTACTCTCTGCGGACCTGCTGGTGAGTTTTTATTGTCCTCATTCACCCTTTTGCTGTTGATATAGAAGCACGTTGAGATCTTTATATGGTCATAGATTTGTTACTCAGGTTTATAGGTGACACAATAAAGGCTAATGATTCAAAATTAAGTTTATATTCCTCAAGAGTAAATATATCAGCTTACATCAAGCATTTCTGTGCGTGAAAGCTGATATCATCTGTTATTCATCTGCTCACATCAGCGTTCGTTCCTTTTCTCCCAAAACTGAGAATATGTTGTATTTATGTTTATTTTCCAGGGCTTGACCAAAGTAAGTCTTGAGATATTGTTTGCGACGGAAGCAGCCTGGATCTAATAAAGAAGCTTTTGTTTAAAGATAGATATCTGTACATATCGGAAAAACTGTTTGTTGATGGCCAAAAGATAATGAAAATCAGATTTATAAGATTAAATGTATTTATACATAACACTTTAAGTCATTTATTATTGTTTTGAATTTACAATACAATTATATTTGATATAATAAACACAGCATGAAAAAATAATATAAGGAAACTTATTTTGAAAGGATTAATACAATTATTTGCGCATCAAAATGTAGCCTAAATACTGTAAGATTGCGTACTTTACTTATTTTATTAAATCTATGCTTCTTGGTGTGAACATGTTTTTTATTTCTTCCTTTTTTATTTGTTTAAGTAGTCAAGAAACATACATTAATCGACATAACTAACAACACAACATAAATATAAACATAGTGCTTTAACATTGTGTACATATAAACAAAGATAAAAAAAATAAAATAAAATGAAGACAACATCAGTATAAGCAAAACCTGACAGCATCACTTTGTCCACTTACAGTTACATTTGGCTTTGGCAATAATTTGTGAAAGGACGCCACATGGCAGTGAACTTGGACCCGGAAGCATTTAAACTGAGTCTTATTTTTTCCGAACTAATGAAATGCAACACATCATTGGCCCACTTTTTAAAAGAAGGGGGAAATGATTGCTCCAAATGATTAGAATCAAGCGTCTTGCTAAGAGAGAAGTAAAGGCAATGCAGTCCAATTCACTTTTTGACAAATTGTTATTTTTATATACAATACCAAAGACAGCAGTTAAGGGATTCGCAGGAACATCTTTTGGTGTGAACATGTTGTTAGATTATAAATATTGTTAAAACATGTGGAAAAATTTTTAAAGTGACGTGTACCGCATGTGAGTGTATGTAGGACCAGAAGCACCCACTGTATGTCTCTATTCTCGTTTAAAATTATATTCACTTGTTTTAAATTCATGTTTCATTTATTGTAAATCTGTTCATAGCTAATACACCTGTATATAATGTTCATAGTACATCCATCTGTAAATACTACCATAGTTTTTCTATAACTGCACTTTATAACTTATACCTGTATCCTGCACTTGCTGCTATTGCACTGCTGGTTAGACCGAAACTGCATTTCGTTGCCTTGACCTTGTACATGTGTAATGACAATAAAGTTGAATCTAATCTAATCTAATCTAATCTAATTGTGTCGAAATATCTTAGATTAAAAACTAAAGCTTTACTTGACCTCTTACACCAGGGATAACGTTCTCCTTCTTCTGGAAAAACAATGACATGGAGTCTCGTTTTGCGATCGCATCCGGAGGTAAAGTCATCTCAAGCGGTTTCTCCGTCTACTCAAATCCTAATGGTGGATATGTGGAGTTCTACACCAGAGGAGACTCCAAGACATGGAAAGCGAATATCGAACTCCCAGGTACCTGGGGTGTGTGGGGATATTTCAGTGTAGGATGTGGAATGTGTGTTTTAAAGCTTCTGAGTATTTTGCTGAGTATCTCTGAGAAAAGATTTCCCATGGTCTCGAAATTTTGTACACATGGACTCATTCTGGTTTGGAATTACAGTTGAAATTCGACCATAAATATTTTGAATATGTAGTTTTGCGCATAATTGCATTGATTACATCCAGATGTCCACAAAGTATGCGAGTCGATAGGCTTCAGAATAAACGTTCTCTGCTGAGCTTGACAGAGCGATTTACACTTCTGACTGTGAAGTATCTGACTGTGAAAAGAAAAGGAAGCAGGAGTGAAAACGTGACAAATCATTCAGCTCCCTAGAAAATAATCAATACGATTTTTCAGTCCATTTGGGGAATTATGTAATTTCCCAAATGCATTAGCAGTTTTGATGCTTTTGCTTCTCTAATTTTCAAAACATTTTGGTTTGGTTTTGGATTGATGTTGGCCCTGGGGATTGTACATGTACATTTAAAAGATTATTTTGCTTCTTGTCCAAACTACTTATTTAAAATGAGCTGAATCAACACACTTCCTGTTTTTGGTGGGACACCTTAATTGTTTTATGTTCAATCCACTTAAATTTGTAAAAACAATTAAGTTAACTTAATTGATTTGTATTGGTACAACATTGAATTGAGTGGAACACAGCATTTTTACAGCGTAAGGGATAATGTAGTGTACATCTAGGCAAATGTTCTTACAGAATAATTGAATGTTGAAGGGCTTTATTCTGCAAGAACGACTGCCTAGATGTACGTCATCACACTTATTACATGGCTACTTGCCACAAAACTAAACAGTTAGACACAAAACATTGTAATTAATTAAATGATTAATTAATTAATTAAAGCCTACACTAAATTACATTTTATTCAGTTGCGAGATGATGTCTGTTATGAAGCGGACAGGAGACAGAGGTAAGGAAACGTTAGGGTGTTTATTAAATGACAACAAGGAGCACATGAAGGATAGCCAGGAGGATCAGGAATGATGTTGGGGTCTTTTCCTCCGTGGCTGGGTAACAGGAATACACGAGGATGGACAGCACACACCAGATACAGCTGACAGAGGATGACACAGACTTGGAAGGACTGGAAGACAGGACGATTCGGGAGGACCAGGAAGACTAGGAGGAATACAAAGAGAACAGGTAAGTAAATCGTTTGTTTTAGCTGAGGATGACTACGCTGAGTGGTCGCTCAGTTGTCCGCTTTCGTCGAGACGAGCCCGGACAATGAGCGACTGGAGTGCTGTGCTTTTATCTGGTGCTCGTGAATGTGATGCAGCTGTGTGCTCATTAGAAGTCAGGTGATGGTGATCTTCGTGAGTGGGGGTCGTGAGAGCCTGACCAATCCATGACAGTACCCCCCTCCCCAGGGCCCGCTCCTGAGGGCCGACACCTCCGACGCCGTGGTGGTCTCCCTCTGCCTCTAGGCGCTGGGAACTCAGGGTGGCTCTCATGAAACTCCACCATGAGACTAGGATCGAGAATATCAGCTCTGGGAACCCATGTCCTTTCTTCGGGGCCGTACCCTTCCCAGTCCACCAGGTACTCCAACTGGCCACCACGACGTCGGGAACGCAAGATCTCCTTCACTGCGTAGACGGCTCCTTCTTCTAGGAGCAGTGGAGGAGGGGGTTCCTCTTCGTGGTCAGGCTCTGTGGAGGGAAGAACAGGATCGTGATAGGGTTTCAGGAGTGATACGTGGAATGTAGGGTGAATACGGTAGTGAGAGGGTAATTGTAGTTTGTAGGTGACGGGGTTAACCTGTTCCACGATGGTGAAGGGACCAACAAATCGGGGACTTAACTTGCGAGAGGGCAGTCGCATGCGTATGTCCCGGGTGGATAGCCACACCTTTTGTCCGGGTGTGTATCTGGGTTCTTCAGACCTTCTCCTATCGGCGGTTACCTTGCTTCGACGGACTGCCCTCTGCAGATGTTGATGAGCCTCGTCCCAGACTCTCTCGCTCTCCCGGAACCAGTGATCCACTGCGGGGACATCAGATGGTTCGCCATCCCAGGGAAAGAGCGGTGGTTGGAAGCCCAGGACGCACTGGAATGGCGTGAGTCCGGTGGAGGGTTGCCGCAGTGAATTTTGGGCATATTCTGCCCAGCCCAAATACTGGCTCCAGGAGTTCTGGTGACCACTGCAGAAGGTCCTCAGGAACCGTCCCACCTCCTGAATCTTCCTCTCTGTCTGCCCGTTGGTTTGGGGATGATATCCAGAAGAGAGGCTGACGGCCACACCTAGGAGCTTGAAGAAGGCTTTCCATAGACGTGAGATGAACTGTGGACCTCTGTCCGACACAATATCTTCTGGAATACCAAATGACCTGAAGACTTGATTAAAGATATTGTCGGCAGTTTCAAAGGCTGTGGGAAGACCTTTCAGAGGGATTAGTTTGACAAACTTTGAGAATCTATCTACTATGACTAGAATACAGGTATTACCTTCTGACGAAGGGAGGTCAGTGATAAAGTCCACTCCTAGGTGTGACCAGGGACGGTTCGGAATCGGCAAGGGATGGAGCTTTCCAGCGGGTAGATGACGTGGGCTCTTGGATTGGGCACAGTCCTTACAGCCCTGAACATATTGCCTCACATCCCTTGCCATGTTTGGCCACCAGAATCGTTGGGATACTAGCGAGAGAGTATTGTTGATCCCTGGATGTCCAGTGCCTAGCGAGGTATGTAAGGAGTGGATCAGATCTACCCGGTGTTCAGGTGGTATGAACTGCCGATGAGGAGGGCATCCCGGCGGAGCAGGGGCTTCCGGAGTGGCAACGACTGGAGGAGCGTTCCAGGTGATCGGACAAATGGAGATGTGTTCGGGAAGAATCTTCGTTGGGAGTTCTTCATGATCGTGATGCTCGTGTAAACGAGAGAGAGCGTCTGCTCTTAGATTCTTGGGTCCTGGACGATAGGAAATGGAGAAATCAAAACGTGAGAAGAAAAGTGACCATCTGGCTTGACGTGGACATAGTCTCTTGGCCTCTTTGATGTATTGGAGGTTTTTGTGATCTGTGATCACCTGGAACGGATGTTTGGCTCCCTCCAACCAGTGACGCCACTCCTCCAAGGCTAGCTTGATTGCTAGAAGCTCCCTGTCTCCTATGCTGTAATTCTGCTCCGCCGGGCTCAACTTCCGAGAGAAATAGGCACAGGGATGCAGTCGGGGCGGTGTATCATGATGTTGAGATAATACTGCCCCGACGCCGGTGGTGGATGCGTCCACTTCCACCACGAAAGGAAGATTTGGGTCAGGATGAGTCAGGAGTGGGGCCCTTGTGAACTCCTTCTTAAGAAGGCGGAAGGCTGCGGCTGCTTCTTTGGTCCACTCCAGTCCTTTGGGTTTACCCTTGAGGAGATTAGTGAGAGGTGATGTAATCCTGCTGTAGTCCTTGATAAACCGTCTATAAAAGTTAGCAAACCCAAGAAACCTCTGGAGCTCCTTAATGGAAGTGGGTTCTGACCAGGATAGAACAGCCTCAATTTTCTTCCCATCCATACGTATACCGGTTTGGTCAATGATGTATCCCAAGAAATGAATCGACTTCTGGTGGAATGAGCATTTCTCCGCTTTGAGGTAGAGGTGATGTTCTCTCAATGTGTGTAGGACCTCCGCAACGTGTTGGCGATGTTCGGCCTCACTCCGGGAGTAAATGAGGATGTCATCTATGTACACTATTACACAGTGGTGAAGAAACTCCCGGAGGACTTCATGAATGAAGTTTTGGAATACGGAGGGGGCGTTGACCAGACCGTAAGGCATGACCTCATATTCATAGTGGCCAGTAGGGGTCACGAATGCTGTCTTCCATTGGTCCCCCTCACGTATTCTTATCAGATTATACGCGCTGCGGAGGTCCAATTTAGTGAAGACTTTAGCTTCTCGGAGCTGTTCCAAAGCGGCTGGTACCAGAGGAAGGGGATATCGGTATTTTACTGTACCGTTATTTAGGACCCTGTAGTCGATGCATGGACGCAGCCCTCCGTCCTTCTTGGCCACAAAGAAGAAGCTTGAGGCGGCTGGTGATTTTGAGTGACGTATGTACCCCTGACTCAGAGCCTCCCTTATGTAATCTTCCATTGCCTGATTCTCTGGAAGCGAGAGCGGGTAGATCCTACCTCTTGGCAACTGGGCATCTGGAACTAGGTCGATCGCGCAGTCCCATGGCCGATGCGGCGGTAGCTGGGAAGCTCTCTTGGGGCAGAAGACATCATGAAAGGAGCTGTACTCCTTAGGAATGTGGATAGACTGCTTCTCAGGAGGGCTCTCGACCGATGTTGCAAACAAAGAAATGGGGTTCCGACCTTGAAGAGGGAGATTTGGAAAACAGGCAGGTGTACATCCAGATCCCCATTTCTTTATCTCTCCTGTGCCCCAAGAGATGATGGGATCGTGCTTCACCAGCCACGGGCGCCCTAGAATGATGTCCATATTTGCACCCTCCAGAACCAGAAATTGAATCCTCTCTTGATGTAACAACCCCACTTGAAGAAGGATGTCTTCGCATTGTCGATGGATACGGGTCGAAGATCGAGTGCACTGGGTTATCGGTTGTATCTGGTATATATGCGAGGACGCCTCAGTACGGAGGTGGAGTTGACGACAGAGGGATTGGGAGATGAAGTTCCCTGCTGACCCGGAGTCGATGAGGGCTGTGACAAGGAGAGAAATAGAGGCAGTAGTTATTTGTACGGTGGTAGTAAGTGGTTTACATTGTTCAATATTCGTACTGAATACACTCACTGAAGTCCGAATGGGACGAAGGGGACACTCCATACGGGTGTGTCCACTGACACCGCAGTATAGACACAGACCCCGGGTCAGCCTCCTCTGTCGTTCCGCTGATGTCAGTCTTCCAGACTCTATTATCATGGGTTCTGGTTCTGGAGAGGCTGTTGACTCAGGCGATTGGAGGAGTGCAGACGAGGGGGTGATGGTGTCCTGTTGATAGGAACGGAGACGATCGGAACATCGGAGAGAATGTTGGATGAATCTCTCCAGACCCATTGTATCATCTAATGTGGCCAGTTGGATTCGGAGAGTGGGTTCCAAGCCGAGCCGGTACGTGGTCAACAACGATCTCTCATTCCATCCACTTGCAGCTGCTAGAGTGCGAAACCGGAGAGCATATTCCTGTGTAGATAGAGTACCTTGCTTTAGATGATACAGCTGCTCTCCAGCGGCTACTTCCCCATCAGAACGTCCAAACACCTCTTTGAAATACTCCGTGAAGGTAGTGATGGAATTCATGACCGGCCCGGCTTGGTTCCAGATCGTCTCAGCCCATTTAAGTGCAGGTCCAGAGAGTAGAGATACGATGTAGGCGATCTTCGACTTATCTGTGGGATATAGAGAAGGTTGCATTTCGAATATGAGGGAACATTGTAACAGAAAACCATTGCACTCCCCCGCTCCGCCTGAGTAGGGCGCTGGTCGGGCCATGGGACTGGAAGGAAGGGCCGAAGAAGAAACTGTGGAGGCGGAAGTGCTCGGTGCTGGTGGTGCGTTGGAAAGTGGAGCTGGTGGCTGTAGAATCCGCTTCAACTGGTCCACCAGCTCTTGAAGGTGATCGGGGGTGCTCATGTTGTCGTCGTTATAGGTCCGGGCTTCTGTTATGAAGCGGACAGGAGACAGAGGTAAGGAAACGTTAGGGTGTTTATTAAATGACAACAAGGAGCACATGAAGGATAGCCAGGAGGATCAGGAATGATGTTGGGGTCTTTTCCTCCGTGGCTGGGTAACAGGAATACACGAGGATGGACAGCACACACCAGATACAGCTGACAGAGGATGACACAGACTTGGAAGGACTGGAAGACAGGACGATTCGGGAGGACCAGGAAGACTAGGAGGAATACAAAGAGAACAGGTAAGTAAATCGTTTGTTTTAGCTGAGGATGACTACGCTGAGTGGTCGCTCAGTTGTCCGCTTTCGTCGAGACGAGCCCGGACAATGAGCGACTGGAGTGCTGTGCTTTTATCTGGTGCTCGTGAATGTGATGCAGCTGTGTGCTCATTAGAAGTCAGGTGATGGTGATCTTCGTGAGTGGGGGTCGTGAGAGCCTGACCAATCCATGACAATGTCAAACAGTCAAGAAAGAGAAAGATATTCTGTATAATGTAAGATATTATGTATTTGCGAACAGTCAATATAAGGTGTTCCCAAACTTGGTTCTGGAGGGATAATGTGTTGCAAGATTTTGGCTACAATTACACGCAGACGTACCTGTACCAGCTCATTAAGTTCTTAATAGGCATACTAATAAATTCCTGGGTAACACTTTATTTTGATGGTCCATTTGAGTATTAGTAGACTGTCTGCTTAATATCTGCTGATACTGCTCCTTCAACAGACATTTAACTGACCATATGAAACCTTGCAAGTACATATCATTTTACACTAAACGCAACCCAAACCCTAACCCCAACCTAACAGTCTACTTATCATCTAATGAGAATTAGTTGGCATGTAGATGCAATGTAACTTAAATTCAACAAACGGACCATCAAAATAAAGTGTGACCAATTACTGACAGGTCTGAATTGAAGCAGGTTGGAGCTAAGCCTGAGTTATTAGTTTCAGCATCAGAATTATTAGCCCCCCTTTGATTTTTTTCTTCTTTTTTAAATATTTCCCAAATAATGTTTAACAGAGCAAGGAAATTTTCACAGTATGTCTGATAATATTTATTCTTCTGAAGAAAGTCTTATTTGCATTATTTCGACTAAAATAATTTTTTTAAAATCCATTTTAAGGTCAAATTTACTAACCCCTTTAAGCTATATTTTTCTTCGATAGTCTACAGAACAAACCATTGTTATACAATAACTTGCCTAATTACCCTAACCTGCCTAGTTATCCTAATTAACCTAGTTAAGCCTTTAAATGTCACTTTAAGCTGTATAGAAGTGTCTTGAAAAATATCTAGTCAAATATTATTTACTGTCATCATGGCAAAGACAAAATAAATCAGTTATTAAAAATTAGTTATTAAAACTATTATGTTTAGAAATGTGTTATAAAAATGTTCTCTTCGTTAAACAGAAATAAAAAAAAAATAAAAAGAAGGCTAAAAATTCAGGGGCGTTAATAATTCTGATTGCAACTGTACATCTATGATGATGCAGATATTTTTATTTTAAATAAATTTCGTTGTAAATGCATCAAAAATTGGTTTCTACAATAAATGTACCTATACACCCTCTGTGAAACAATCATGAACTGGATCTGTCTGTATTATGTCCCTTCGTAGGTTTGAATCGATTAAAACAAACTCAGATTCAAAATGCTTCGTTGTTTCAACACAATTTTGGGTTGTATTTTTTTTAAATGATGTATTTTTAACATGTGAACCGAGACTCCTTAAAAGCTGAGTCTCAATCATTCCGACTGCAATTTCTGATTTTTGAATGACCTGCACATACCAATTTTTGCAGATGAAATGTTCTTTCTAAGAAACATATTTGACAGCAAATACAAACCAAAAATATACTTTTATTCTACCTATAATTTCAATGATAAAAATTAGAGAGTTATTTAAGATTAATATTTAATATTTAATATAAATATTTAAAAGAAAAAAGTCCAAAAATTATGATATTTGCTTGTCTAATATTGATTTATTTTAAGCATAATTTTGTCCTACTGCCTTGTAGAAACTTATTTTCCATTTTTTTTATTTTTTGTTCTAGCAAAGTGTTTGCTGTAGTAAAGCATTTGCTGACAACTTAAATGTGATTAATGTTTTCTCTCTCTGAAAGCAGTAATGACTGATATGTACAGCAGAAGCTTTTACTCGCACAGCAAATGTTTTAAAAATATATTCGAAAAAATGGCCCAAATGACATTTTACACTATTTAACTGAATTAATCTATCAAAATTCTTGCTGATCAAAATGAGCATCGCTAAACTGGAGCACAGAGGTCGACTCGACCGCAGAGGAACGATTTGTTGATGCTCCAGTTGGTCAGAGCAGTTTTCACTGGACAGCTTGGAGAGGAGATGCAGTTACCTTCCCAGATGAGGAACACAGCAGCTGTTTTACCTCAGCATTCTCTGTCAGGATTTCATGTATGAGATCCGCTTGAGTCAAGTTACATGTGTAAAAGGATGTGAGATTAAACAACTCGCCGACAAAACAACACAGGTTCATTGTGAATCTGTACCCCCGTATACTTTTCTGGAGGGCATGAATTATGTTGTTAGAGCTACGCATGCGTCTTTAAAATGAATGCTATGTGGCAATATGAAGCCGCAAACAGTTCTGTTTCTTTTAGCGCTACCATCTGACCGCTTACCTTCTTGTGGAGGGCTTTTACACTGTTACCAGCTGCCCACTGGCTTGCCGCGTATGTTGGCGGACTTGAGACACAAAGAGGAGTTAACTGCGACGACAGCATTTGAGTCAGACGAAGAACGATTCCAGAAAGCGGGTAAAACAAAAACAAAAAGCAAAAAAATAAAATAAACAAGTAAATAAAAGGGTGAGAATGTAGAAAAATCAGAAGGGCTTTTCTTTTCCTGGATTTCTTTTGAAAACACTGTCGGTCGTGTTTTGGTAAGGCAGTGGGCCGGTCAATCGATGCTTTTGAAAACACTGTCGGTTGGATTTAGGGAAGGGGTAGATGGGGTGATCGGTCGGTCAACAGTGGCCTCTGATGGATTTACGTGAGAACAGCAGTGATCTGAAATAGCATACACAGTGGCCTCTAGTGGATTCCCAAAAACAAAAACTGCAAAAAAACGTACCTCTTGGGAAGTATTTGGCGCTCTCCAGAAATGTATACAGGGGTACGTATCAATTATGAGCCTGGGTTGGAGAAGAATTCACAGCAAGAGCATGTTAACATATGTCTGTGACTGTGAATGCAAGCATCTCTATGATAGTGTCGCACGATATACGGATACAAAAAAATTACGATACCCTGGCTCTCAAAATGATACGATTCTGCAATTTTTTAGTAATGATACTTTTGAGTGACAGCTGTAGTTATGAGTGCTCCTCAATAGGGGGCAGTGTGGGGGACACACGCTGCTTCAACGACACACCGAGTGTTTGTTGAGCTGTTTAACTGAGGGTTGTCCTCTCACACACTCTCTCTATAGTGACAAAACAATACACAGACACAAATGTTATTTGATATTAAAGGAAAATGAATACTCTTATGGTGACTTCACCACAAATCTTTACAATATGATTTAACAGTGTTTTTGTGCAGATCCATTTTTTTTATGAGATTGTATGTAAATCATATCACAAAAAAATGTGATATGCTGAGATATATTGTCATATTAGTATGGTCATTCATAACTCGGACAGTCACACGTGCCAAAAATTTAAGTAGAGGTCTGTATACGTCATCTAAAGCTATGAGAGGATTTAATAATGTCTTGTTAGAGGCACAACATATCTGTGTGGACCTAGCAAACATCTCCAGGTTCTTTGAGAACCAGACCAAAAAGTGATGTGCACTTCTGTCTATAGTGCATTGTTTTTTAAACAAGGCTGCATCTATTTTATTTTGTGTTAAAACAGCTTGGCTGGATTTCTTACAAAATTAGTTTTTATTTTTATTTTACTTTTAAAAATGGTTCTACTCTGTTTCAGCTGACAGCAAACACATGTGTTTATTAATAAATAATGTTTTGAAAGAAAAAAAATTGATAGTGTAGTATTGATTTAGTGTCGGTACCGTGATATTTAATTTAGGTATCGTATCGAAGTCAAAATTTTGGTATTGTGACAACATCATGATGTCATGATCCACTAACAATATGGTTGGAACTTGTGCCAGCTTGTCTCTTAGCAGATGGTAGATATCAATGCTTTTCGATATATTCTGTAGTGTATTAAGAATATTCTTGGTCAATTATGTCTGTCTTTATTTGTTCCTATCAATTTAGCCATTTTAATTGAACAATTAAGCTACAATTGAATGTAGGATTTTTATAAAAGAAATAGCCCCTTTCACACAGTAATAACGGTAAATATCTGGAAAATTTCCGGAACGACTTTACCATTAATTTCATAAAGGACCTCTTGATATCTTTTTGGAAAAAAAGAGGGGTGCAGAGCGTATTTTCCCATACTTAAAATGCTTAGACTTTGCGCCTAGATTGTTAAAATAGAGCTTTGTATGCGTGAAAGGCGCTACTGTGTTTAGTAAAATTTGCATTTGCATAAAAAAAGAGATATTGAATTTTATATTAGATTGCTTAATACTTTTTGGGGCAGTAATATATTTTTTATAATAAATTTATTATTTTAACTTTTATATGTTGTCCAAAAATGAGATTAAAGTTCATTCATAATTTTACTATTTGGAAATGTGTCTTGAGCATCAATTATGCAAAAGAGAAGGATTTAAAGGATCAAACGACAAAAGAAAAAAAGATTATCAGTTTATCAGTAATAACTATTGTGACAACATCATGATGTCATGATCCACTAACAATATGGTTGGAATCAGCAATTTTTTAAGTTTAAAAAAGTGTAACATTTACCAAAAACATCTAGACAAACAAAACGCAGGATATGATGGAAACCAAACTAAGAGTGCGAACACACCCTAAGACTGAAACATGAACTAATTCCTCAAAAACAGAGAAAGAGAGAGAAAGAAAGAGAGACTTAGCTTCATGATCTGATGAGACAATCCTCATGTGCCATTTTATTCCTGAACAGATGAAATGAACCATTGACAGCTGAGCTCTGAGTTTCTTTATTCCATGTCTTATTGGCTTCATTAAAAGGTGATGAAATTCATTCCACATGCTGCCTCCAGCTCTCCGTTTCTGTTCATTTTAAACTTCCATTTAATGGACCTTGACACCACAAGTGGATCTGGAAATCGTATCAATATTATCTCTTTTTCCAAGCAGTTAAAACATCTGCGTGTTCATGTTTGAAATTTCATTTGCTCATTATCCCTGTCTTCTGTCATCTCTGCTCTTTATTTAGGGCCCTACTGGACACATGTGCTCTTCACTTGGACCCAAGCAGAGGGGTTAAAGGTCTACATTAATGGGACGTTCAATGTCGGAGACCCCACAGGAAAGGTTGCCCCGAACTACGGTGATCAATATGCTGACCTGGTCATTGGCACAGGAAACTTTGGGACATACAAGCAGTATGCCAAAGGGGCCTTTGATGAATTTGTGATTTGGGAGAGGGCCCTGCCCCCTCAGGATATCTGGATGTACTACAAAGCAGCCATTGGTAAGTTGTTACAAAGCTTTTCGCTTATCTAAGGTTTATTTCTTAGTTTCTCAGCCATCATTTGTGCCAGATATGTGTTCTCTGCAGTTGCCTTTGGGTTTCCCAAATTAGCTGCACTTGATGTTTGGTGCATCTGACTTGTGCCAGCTTGTCTCTTAGCAGATGGTAGATATCAATGCTTTTCGATATATATACTGCAGTGTATTAATAATATTCTTGGTCAATTATGTCTGTCATTATTTGTTCCTATCAATTTAGCCATTTTAATTGAACAATTAAGCTACAATTGAATGTAGGATTAGCAAAAGAAAAGAAATAGCCCCTTTCACACAGTAATAACGGTAAATATCTGGAAAATTTCCGGAATGACTTTACCATTAATTTCAAAAAGGACCTGTTCATACATGATCTCTTTTTGGAAAAAAAAAGAGGTGTAGAGCGTATTTTTCCATCCTTAAAATAGCAAAAGTGGATTCGGACACGCACTTAATGCTTAGACTTTGCGCCTAGATTGTTAAAATAGAGCTTTGTATGTGTGAAAGGCGCTACTGTGTTTAGTAAAATTGGCATTTGCATAAAAAAGAGATATTCAATTTTATATTAGATTGCTTAATACTTTTTAGGGCAGTAATATATTTTTTATAATAAATTTATTATTTTAACTTCTATATATACGTTGTCCAAAAGTGAGATTAAAGATATTCATCATTTTACTATTTGGAAATGTGTCTTGAGCATTAAGTATGTAAAAGAGAAGGATTTAAAGGATCAAACGACAAAAGAAAAAAAAAAGTTTATATGTAATAACTTATTTTAAAAAAAGAAACTTAAAGTAGAAATTAAGTAGAACTTTTATATTATAACATTTACTAGTACAGTTATTATAAATAATAATAATAATAATAATAATAATAATAATAACCATAATAATAATAATAATAATAATAATAATAATAATAACCATAATAATAATAATAATAATAATAATAATTATTATTATTATTATTATTGTTGTTGTTATCATTATTATTATTATTATTATTATTATTATTATGGTTATTATTATTATTATTTAATTACAGTTTTTTTTATTAAAATCTAAATAAATCTTGGTAAATATTAACTATAAGCTTTGACCCCAACATGTTAAATGGTATAGAGCACCTAAGTTTTTGTTGAAGTGTCCTTGTTGGTAATCACGGTAAAATGCTGCACTGATCAGAAACACCTGTGATGAAACATCTTGCTTTTCTTCCATTATATCTGGTTATTACCCAGCATGCAGGTTATTATAGAGAGGAAGAAGTATTTGAAGACAATTTCCTCCACTGGTCCGCATTCCACCAGTGCTCAAGCGTACCACACTAAAGCACACAGTTGAAATACCATTATATGTTTGTTCTTGAGCATGTGTCCTCAAAGACAGTTTTGTTGGCTTAGCTTGTAACCACACATATCTTTACCTTATTTGTATGTAGCAGTGGGACGAGTTTTATATCAGGAGTTTTGTTTCCCTTTAAACTGTTTGGAGTCTCATTTGGGCAGTTGGGTTAAGCTCCAAAAAGGCTGATGGTGTTGTTCTTCATCAGTCTTTAACACCTGGAAAAAGCTTTTTCTTAGCATTCGCGTTAATCTAAGGCTGGTATTACAGGATAAATTTAGAGGATTTGCTCTCCACTTGATGTTGTTTTTTTCTCAACCCAATAGTTTAGTTATGATGAACGTCATTATTATAGTTTGTGTTTAACCCTTATGTGCTGTTGGGGATGTTCTTAATTTGGCCTCAACTTTCTTTGTGTTTCAGAAAATTGAATGATTTCTGGTGACAAATCTTATTTTGACACATATTTTGGGTTAATGCTTTGAAATTTTTCAAAAACTCAACAATACATACACTACAATACTGTAAGCAAAATCATTACTCTTTCGTTATGTTGGTGGCTGTCACATTGACTTCCATTATAATAACTTTTTTGGTTGCAAAGCCATGGCACCATATAGTCATTCATTCTTGGTTGTAGGTGGTTTTCCCTTTTAGGAAGAGGCAAATTTAGTCATAATAACGTCGATCATCATTTGGCACCATTAAGCCTTTTGTAAATTGAGATCATTTTGATTTGATTTGATTTGATTTTTTTACTTTCGAACAGAAAAATCATGACAGTGTTATAAATTAACTACTGTGTAGGAAATATGTAATTTAAGTACTTTATTTTAAGGTTTATATGTGATTTTTTTCACAGACTTCAACAGCGTGTAAAAATCTTGATGTTTCTGTGGGTCTCATCTATCAAATCTGATCTTTATTTTGTATTTTCTATTGGATTCAAGTCAGGTGATTGGCTGGGCCATTCTACAGCTTGATTTTCTGTTGGCTATGTTTTATTGGCTATGTTTTGGATCATTGTCTTGCTGAAATGTCCCCTGTGGTTTCATTTTCATCATTCTGATAATGTAGATGTTGGACTGAAGCAGCTGATATTAATTTACGATGACAAAGGGCAGGAGGTTGCTGAATAACTACTGAGCTGTTATTCTGTCTGGGCTTTTTACTACCCTCTACACCTCCCGTCTTTCATGTGTTCAATACATGAAAATTTTTTCATTTCATTTCATTGTATTACACATAACTTATTTTTGTAAACTAATTTGATTTTTTTCCTGTCACATATGGATTTCTTTGGTTGTTTTCAACATCTGGCAAAAATTTCAAGTCAACAGCACCTTTAGAAATATGTTTTCGGAGAACAGTGGTGATATAGATATACACAGAACAAAAAAGAACAAACATAGGCTCATTGTTACATCCCTTCCGTTTAATGGTCAAGGGGGAACGAAAAGGAAAACAGTAAACCAGTTGTAATTATTGCTGCCATTTACAATAGATGAGGAACAACAAGACACAAAAGTACTATTTAAGTGAACTTGTTTATTATAAACAAGCTGTGTATTTTTAAATGTTGATGGGAAAATAAGGTTTCACTCAAAAGTAGAAATAAGACAACGATTTCACAAATTATTAATTTAACAAAGTTTAACGGACATAAGGAGGACAAAGGAAAGGGACTGTGCCAAACAAAAGAAAGGATTAAAACAAAAATCTACTAACTAACCTATTAAAGTCTCCCCTAGAACTACAAAATAAAACAAAAAGTAAACCTTCTACGTCAGAGACATCGTATCTTACCTACTTTCTCCTTCCAAAGCATAAACTTACAAGTGTGGCACAAATTCGTAATCTAGTGTGTATAATTAAAGTAATGCTGCGTGTGCACCATGTACATCACGTGACAGATCTTACCTATTCCCTCTCCTCCGTCTAGAATAATACACAGATAAGATGTTTAACTACTGTTTGCTGAATAACTGCTGAGCGGATTTTAGGTGCTGTCTGGGCTTTCACTGCCTTCTACACCTCCCTTCTTTCATGTGTTCAATTCTTTTTTCATTTCATTTCATTTTATTACACATAATTTATTTTTGTAAACTAATTAAAATTTTTTCCTGTCACAAATGGAAAATTTTTGTCACAAAGCATACAATCAAAACTAGAAAACATGTATATAGCTTAAACCTAAGAGGGGTCAGTGGATAGCTCTTGAGTCACAGATGTCAAATAAATGACCCCAAGAAAATGACTCCAAGTTGCCAAAATGTTTCTTATTGAGCTAGTCCTTCTTGAGTCTCTCCATCTGAATAACAGATATCATATTGGAAATCCAGTTGGAATGAAGCTGGTAAAAGGGATTTCTAATTCTTAAGCACTAGGGGTTTTTTTTAGCCACAACCACGCCTTGCATTAAAGACTCTTTCATTGTTTGAGGGAGAGAAGATGGATGTTGTTAGAGGACAAAGATGGCAAGTTCGGCATTCAGTAGAAAAGGTCTATTAGTATAAGGCTTGGAGTACCAGCTGTGTTAGAAATATTGTGATGATACTGATTAACACAAGCGATACCATTCATAACATTATTGCATTTTAACACAAAAAATGGATTATAAATAAATAGATAGCCTAAAATCCAAGATTTATATCATATCTAATGAAGTTATAACATCATTTAGAATACTATTGCTATATATTTCTGTTTATTACTTTAGTATTTTGTATTGTATGAAGTGATTAGCCAAAGGAAAAGGGGAAATGCATTGCTATCATGCCAATTTTGCTTGATAAATAAATTATTTAAACTTTTATTTAAAATTCTGATCTAAAAAAATGGCCTTAAAGCAAGAATGGATCCATAGTTCATTGAAACTTTGTTGATAATGATTTTTTAGAATCACTTTTGCCTCTTTGGAGAAATATTGGCCAGCATTTCAGAAACTGTGAAAGAAATGCTCTCAGAGTACAGATTGTTAGCCACTGTTAGGGATAAAACTCTTTTGTTATTGTTAAAAAAGCATGTTGTTGTTGAAGAGGAGAAAAATCTAGTGTTGTTTTGCACACGTCTAGCGTCTGTAATAGTCTGTAATGAGGGGCAGAGTACAGAGTCATTAGTGAGCTGCTCTGCCAGGGGCTCTATAAACCAGACTCACTGCAACTGACAGTCATCTGCCTTTCCAGCAGGTGTGAAGTATTTGTTCCGTGAGATGGAGTAAACTTGTTTAGAGCTCTTTAGATCAGGGCTTCTGTACATTTAGATATTTTTTATAGCATTCTTGCATTTTAAAAAAAAATTGTGCCATATAAAAAGCAAGTTACATGTAGATCTGTAAAGGAGAAGATTGCTCAATGTGTCCTGAAACTACTTTCTAAACTTTGTTTAGTTTGTTTGTTTTTTTACACTTCTACTAACATAGATTCATCTGGTCATTCATTTGGTAAATCATAACTACCAAACATTCATTCATTTTTAGGATTAGGGGATTTTTCAATTTGTCAAAATTGTAACCCTACTGTAATTGTAATCAATTTAATTAATGATTATTTTGGTGCAAAATATATTCAAAAAGACGGCATCACCAAAGCAAATTTCAAAATCCAAAAAAATGCAAATTTATTAAATTAAAAAAGGCTGACACAAAGCGTGTAACATTTCAAGCACACAGCTCTTCATCAGACAGTGTTTATCACAGTAAGTTGCTCCTTTTGTCCACTTCCAGATCACATGATCTCCTATTATCTCACAACAAGAAAAAAATGCATATTTATTAATTATACAACTTCATTCATTCATTCATTCATTTTCTTTTTCGGCTTAGTACCTTTATTAATCTGGGGTCGCCACAGCAGAATGAACCGCCAACTTATCCAGCATATGTTTTACGCAGCGGATGCCCTTCCAGCTGCCACCCATCACTGAGAAACATCCATACACACTTATTCACACACATACACCACGGATTTTGTCTACCCAATTCACCTATAGCACATGTCTTTGGACTTGTGGGGGATACCAGAGCACCCGGAAAATTATACAACTTAGATCAGGGATGTCCACACTCGGTCCTGGAGGGCCGGTGTCCTGCAAAGTTTAGTTCCAACCCCAATCAGACACACCTGGGCTAGCTAATTAAGCTCTTACTAGGCTTTCTGGAAACATTCTTGCAGGTGTGTTGAAGCAAGTTGGAGCTAAAACGTGCAGGACACCGGCCCTCCAGGACCAAGTTTGGACACCCCTGACTTAGATCATCAAAACGAAAATACAGAAACAAACCATAATATTACATCACAAAATAAGGAATATAGAATATAACAAGGAAATACAACAAAAAATATCCAAATAAGCTTTACCCAAACACCTAGTTAAACATTAAAGAATTATTAAAGAAAAGGACGAATATCAAACTCCTCATTGTAACCTCTTGAAGACATTGTCCATTATATTTTGCACGTTTTGCTGTTTGGCTGAGCACCCAGTTAAAGTGATGTGCATGCTTTTGTACAATTGTTTATTATTTTTGATGGATTATGTCACATTATAAAAACAAAATTAAATAAATAAAAATACAATTCACACAAATAAAAATGTATCCGCACATAAATACAAAACAAAACGTTATATCTATATTATTAAAATAAATATTATATTATTATTATTATTGGTAGTAGTAGTAGTAGTAGTAGTAGTAGAAGTAGTGGTAGTAGTGATAGAGTAGTATTTTAATTATTTATTTGGCCAGCAGACCTCAAAAACATAAAATACGTATATTTTATTATTAATATTTTCAATTAAAAGTTATTTAATAATATCTTTATATATTTTATAATTTTTTGGTCTTTCGAAAAAATGAAAGTCTGTTAACAAATAATATATAATATTTTATGATTTAATGACATGCAGTTTTAACAAGGTTTGGTGGGGACATTTTTGACCTGGTGGTCCGCATCTAGTGTAAAACAGGTTTTTACATTTTTTTTAAATTTTCTTTAAACACTTTCCAGGAGGATGCGCAAGTGCTAATTATCCTGTTCTGCATTTTTAAATTACCATTTTTTTATTCATTATATTTAAAAATTCTGACAAAATTTTGTTAAATATATTAAATGTATTTTCCTTCTTATAACAGCGTTGTGTTTATTTTTGTAACCACAGGAGAAAATATGATGTCCACCTTCCCAACAGAAGCATCCATCAATGTCACTGCTGCCACCGACACAGAATTACAGGTAAGATCTTCTGATCTGAGGTCAGTGATTGTGTCTGTGCTTTCTGAATCTGTTTCTGTGAGCTTAGACTGGAGTCTCCAAGCCAGAGGAGTGTAGAAAGATAACAGCTGAATAAAACTTCATCACATATTACTCTAAATTCCAAGGTTATCTAAGAGATTTCACAGGGCAAACGGAATATTTTTCAAAAACACTGCAACTTTGTGTGAGCGAGTGACTTAGTTTGACTAATGTATTTAAATGCAAACACATTTATACTAACCTGTCTCATTTCTCTTTCAACGAAAGTAAAGAGAAATAAGAGCTTGTGGTGATTTGGCCAGTGTGCCATTACGAAACAGGTTTGTCTTTGGTTTCTGCTTCTCTGATTAATTGAGTTCCCTGAAACCACCACAAATACATAATGGGGTTTCTCACTCATCAGCCTTAATCAAAACCATCCAAGTGTGCCTTGATTAACAACAATGAACAAGCATAATAAAACCCTAACCTTTTATAACTATTAAAGTTTAAGATGATACTTTTTGCATATTCCAGCTAATTGCAATATATATAATGTATGTAATTTTTTTTCAACAAGGTTTTCCTAACCTTATTTAGTGTTACTGATTTAGGGTTATTGTTGTTGGTTTTTTTTGTGATATTTTGAGTTAGATGTTTATGCTTTTTTTTTTTTTAATAAAGTTACTGTCGGGAAAAAAACACATTCACCATCATAATTGCTTACGTTGTAGAATTTTGCTTGCACAATCCAAAATGAATAAAGAAATCCAACATCAACACCCAGTAGCTCCTCCTCTTCCAATATATGAGCAAAACTGCGTTTATTGAGTGCATAAAGTGTTCAATTTACTACAATTTTTATCGGTTGGATAAATACATCATCCAGATATTTAAAGTACACTTTTGGTTTTAATTATCTGTATGAATGCACTACTTATACTATGTATACTACAAAATGTATAGAATAGTGCATAAGTATGTGATTTGGAACGCACATGTTGTTTTTAAAAGTCATCATCTGGTTGTTAAGACTCTGATATTATATTTAGATTGTAGATTTAGATTGTAGAATGTAACTAGATATTAAAGTTTGAGGACAAACTTTATGGTGGCTTGAAAAGCCGAGTCTAAATGTTTGAAGTCGTTTTAAAGTGTAAATAACTGAAGCAGTTTTTATGAAGTTTGAAACAGTCGGCATAGATAAGTACATATATGTTAGCATGTTTCTAGGTTGTTGCTAGGCGGTTGCTAAAGTATTCTGAGTGGTTGCTAGGCAGTTGCTAACATCAATTAGCATGATTCTAGCATTAATTAGCATGTTACTAGCATTTTTCTAGCATGAATTAGCATGTTACTAGCATGAATTAGCAAGTAACTAGCATGATTCTAACATAAATTAGAATGCAACTAGCATGATTCTACCATGAATTAGCATGATTCTAGCATGAATTAGCATGTAACTAGCATGATTCTAGCATGAATTAGCATGATTCTAGCATGAATTAGCATGATTCTAGCATGAATTAGCATGTAACTAGCATGATTCTAGCATGAATTAGCATGATTCTAGCATGAATTAGCATGATTCTAGCATGAATTAGCATGTAACTAGCATGATTATAGCATGGATTAGCATGTATTAGCATGTTGTTAGCATGATTCTAGCATGAATTAGCATGTTATTAGCATATTTCTAGCATGAATTAGCATGTTACTAGCATGTTTCTAGTATGAATTAGCATGTTGTTAGCATGATTCTAGTATCAATTAGCATGTTACCAGCGTGTTACTAGCATGAATTAGCATGTTACTAGCATGATTCTAGCATGAATTTGCATGTAGTTAACATTATTCTAGCATGAATTAGCATGTAACTAGCATGATTCTAGCATGAATTAGCATGTAAGTAGCATGATATTAGCATGTAACTAGCATGATATTAGTATGTTACTAGCATGATTCTAGCATGAATCAGCTTGTTTCTAGCATGAATTAGCATGTTGTTAGCATGAATCTAGCATGTTACTAGCATGACTAGCATGTCACTATCGTGTTGCTAGCACCTTTCTAGCAAGATTAGCATGTCAGTAGGAAGTTTAAACTGTTAGCATGTGTTAGAAAAGCTAGTTACAGTCTCTGGGACAGTTGCTAGGGTGCTGAAATTGTTTGCTAGGGAGTGGCTAGTAAGTTTAAAGGTAATCAGTGATTGGCTGCTGGCTAGACTGAGTTGAATGAGGCCAGACTCTAGTCTGTAGGACAGTCTGATGCAGAGTTATGAGCTCACAAAGGCTGATCCAATGTTAAGTAAATGGGAGTCTTTTACAATGGAAGTCTATGGGACAGTTGCTAGGGTGCTGTAAGTGGTTGCTAGGGAGTGGCTAGTAAGTTAAAAAGTCATCAGTTATTGGCTGCTGGCTAGACTGAGTTAAATGAGTCCAGTTAGAAGTCTGTAGGACAGTCTGATGCAGAGTTATGAGCTCACAAAGTTTGACCCAATGTTAAGTCAATGGGACTTTTGGGATTTTTCTGGGTCGTTTTTCGGAAAACCCAAAGTCGGATCAGTTAGAAAAGATATAGCAACCCGAGTCAGACCAGTTTGAAGGTTTGACGAAAGTTTGAAGTATGTAGCTTGAAAGGCCTAGGAGGAGATACACTTAGAAATTAGTCTCAGAAGAAGAAGAAGAAGAAGAAGAAGAAGAAGTTTAAGATAGATAACAATATGCTGGCTTTTCAAGCCACCATAATGATAGAATGTCATTTTTATGTATATACAGCTGACGTCAGAAATATTAATCCCCCCTTTGAATCTTTTTTAAATATTTCCCAAATTATGTTTAACAGAGCAAGGAAATTTTCACAGTATGTCTGATAATATTTTTTCTTCTGGAGAAAGTCTTATTTGTTTTATTTCAGCTAGAATGAAAGAAGTTTTTAATTTTTTAAACACCATTTAATGTCAAAATTATTAGCCCCTTTAAGCTATATTTTTCTTCATTAGTCTACGAAATAAACCATCGTTATACAATAACTTGCCTAATTACCCTAACCTGCCTAATTAACATTATTAACCTAGTTAAGCCTTTAAATGTCAATTTAAGCTGTTTATAAGTGTCTTGAAAAATATCTAGTCAAATATTATTTACTGTCATCATGGCAAAGATAAAATAAAGCAGTTATTAAAAATCAGTTATTAAAACTATTGTGTTAAGAAATGTGTTGAAAAAATCTGCTCTCCTTTAAAACAGAAATTGGGTAAAAAAATAAACAGGGGCGAATAATTCAGGGGGGCTAATAATTCTGACTTCAACTATATATCATTATCAGCATATGAGATGACTAAATCTTATTAATTAAACTTAATTAATATATATAATATTTCTGATTTATATGTACAGAAGAAGTTCTAAAAAAAAAAAATATATATATATATATATATATATATATATATATATATATATATATATATATATATATATATATATATATATATATATATATATATATATATATATATATATATTTTTTTTTTTTTTTTTTTTTTTTTTTTTTGTTTTACATAATGTACCAACAAAACAATAAAAAAAGGGAAAAAACAGAAAACAACAATTTAGGGACATTTAACATAATCAAGGCAAATTCATAAATTGACAACAGAGTAAATTCAGTCATTACTGTGAAAGTAGTAGTACACCATTCAGTTTTGAGGAAATCCATAAAGGGTTGCCATGCAGTTTAAAATTAGAGATGAGATTCGGGCTCCAGGGAACGTATCCTTTCCAGTTTTATGACATGAAACATTTCACCCAATCAAGCTTTAAAACATGGGTAGTCTAAGGATTTCCAGTTTAATAGAATTACTTTTTTTTTGCAAGAATCATGCCCATGAATAGAGGTGGTTGTTGGAAACTTGGAAGAGTGTTTGATGTCTCAGAATAAGAACTATTTTTTAATATTAAATATTTGTTTATCATTAGTTATTGTGATTAGTGTGAACGGGCCTTTGTTGGTTAAGCCAAAGTTTTAACCTACTTTTAATTATATATATTATATATAAGGAAGTAATGATTCACTCAACTCGACTCAAGCCGAACTCATAGAGATGATTCTTTGTAGTAAACTGGAAGAGCTGACTAGACAGAACAAATCTTAAAGCACGTAGAATTGAGGCAACACCATGCAGCTAATCACATAAGAGGAAAGACTAGGCTCATACAATTATGCAAATGAAGGAAGGGGGGCACACACTCTGAAGATAGTGAGTGTAGTGGTTCAGGCCAGGAATACAAAGTTAGTTAAATTTAATTGCAAGTGCATTTGGGGAAAAAAAACAAGACAAGTAATTACAACAGGTCAAATTTAATAACCGTTATTGGGAAATATGAATATGTTTACTGCTGATGTTTGTGTGTATTAATGCAGTGTCTTAAAACTCTGCTCTCTAAAATCTTTCAGATTATTACAGCACTGATATAACCTCAGGGATTCTGCAGTCATCAAATTTAACACCTCAGATTTTAGTGTGTGCAGAGAAAAGCAGCTAAAAGGTAGCACAGTGGAATATAAAATGTGAACAGCCTTTAACTGGCATAGAAAACATTTAAAACTCTTCTTAAAGCCGTCTCACTATATGGAGAAGAGCAGTCACTCAGTCCAGCAGCGGTACACTCAGACCGCTGACTTCATTTGAATGCTAGTAAATTAAGTTGGGCATTCAAGACAGTGACATATCCTCTAAAGGCTCTCAGCGGTGTTTGACACACCTCTTTTTACAAGTTCTCAATCTGTCTGCTTGGACTTCTTCCCTCCGCTGTAATTAAATGAAGAAATGAGCACACACAGACAGACAAACAAACACACACACACAACATAGCCTCCCCAGACTACACCTTACACACCCATGGACGATTAGGTGTTATGAAGGCCGACACAGACGTCACTTTGGGATGTCCATGTACGCACAGACACACACACACACACACACACACACACACCCTTGGCAGATTTACAAGAGCTCAGCAGGAAATGAGGTGGAGGCTGAAACCGTAAACACAAACAAATTCAGCTCTTTTGGAACTATTGTTTCCCCTCAGACTCTGAGGAAATGGAAAGAAATGAGAGATTGAGCGCTCACGCACATCAAAACACTGGCCGCTATTGAGTACAGAGCTCTCAAGTACAAGACAAGTAGAAAAATGAGGCAGAAAGGAGATGCAAGATTTTCCATAATGACTTCTTTTAGGTTTTGGGTGCACTGAAAAAATTATTTATTGGATGATTCATTGGATTTACTCAATTTTTTATGTTAAGTGGTTGTAAACAATTTATTTGAGTTGAATTTAAACAAAACATTAAGTTGAACATTATTAAATTTAATTTGTTTGTTTAAATTCAACACAAATAAATTGTTTGCAACAGTTTTGCATGCAACACTTTTTTCAGTGTGGCTAATAACACTTTAAATTAGAGATGCCCAAACTAGAGTCCACGGGCCAAAGTTGGCCTATGGTAACCTTTGATTTTGGCCGCCATTCCATCTGAGAAGAGGGGGAGAATGATGGGGATGGTTTAGGTATTGTCATTTCAAGTTTAATCTAACATTTTATTTGTTTTGTTTTATTGATAAACTGCAAAAAAGCGACTGAAATTAAATGTTCGATATAAATGCTGTAGATTAGTTTAAAATGTTCATCCCGTTACCCGACAGATAGAGGACAATGCAGAGACTTTGGTGAGTAAATCAAGGCAAAGGCAGATTCTGAACTACACTGTTATACATGTGGTTATGTTTTTGCTAAGTTAGAAGTTAGAATTAAAAAGTTATACTGCATTAGTTAATACGATTCAAATAATGTTTTCTATATATTTTAAAATATTATAAAATAAATTAGGAAATTACCCAGGGCAACTTTAATGTCAAATAGTTTGTTATATTTACCTTTCGCTCACGGCTCTCAATGATATTTGGTTTTTGGCCCTTCAAATAAAAAAGTTTGGGTGCCTCTGCTTTAAATAAATAACACTTTGTATTTTTTGACCTCCTCTGACCATTTTAACAACAGAAAATGAAGAAAAAAAAACATATCTTGAGGTTTGGTGACTTTTTTTACTATAATAATCTGCTGCTTTAACATTTTATGAACACTATCTTGCTAAAAAAACGTTATACACCTACAGTATACATGTACATTTGACATTGGAAATAAAAGCCTTTAGTTTAGTCAAAAATGAGTGATGCCAACTGAATTAACATTGATAAAATACTGCAAACTGATGAGGGAAAACCTAGGCATTCTCTGTGTTTGTGATGAATCTCTATCATATTTGGTTTTTGGCCCTTCAAATGAAAAAGTTTGGGCGCCCATACTTTAAATCAGGGGTGGGCAAACTCGGTCCTGGAGGGCCGGTGTCCTGCACAGTTTAGCTCCAACTCTAATCAAACACACCTGCTTATGGATTTCTAGTGATCTTGAAGACACTGATTAGCTTGTTCAGGTGTGTTTGATTAGTGTTGGAGCTAAACTGTGCAGGACACCGGCCCTCCAGGACCGAGTTTGCCCACCCCTGCTTTAAATAAATAACACTTTGTTTTTTTGTTGACCTCCTCTGACCATTTTAACAACAGAAAATGAAAAAAAAAAACATATCTTGAGGTTTGGTGACTTTTTTTACTATAATAATATGCTGCTTTAACATTTTATAAATACTATCTTGCTAAAAAAAAAAACGTTATACACCTACAGTATACATGTACATTTGACATTGGAAATAAAAGCCTTTAGTTTAGTCAAAAATGAGTGATGCCAAGACATTCTCTGTGTTTGTGATGAATCTCTATCATATTTGGTTTTTGTCCCTTCAAGCGAAAAAGTTTGGGCGCCTCTGCTTTAAATAAATAACACTGTATTTTTGTTGTGTCCATTTTAACAACAAAAAATAAAACACAGATAATAAAATGTCCCAAACATTATAAAAAAGTAGTCATTTCCTATTTTCATGTTTTCATGAAGGCTCTACCCATTTAGGGTACAATGGTTGTGCTAATTTTGACCCACTAGCTGTAAAATCATTTTAAATCACACAAAAAAAACTACAGACACATCACACTTTAATACACACACACCTCAAACACAAATGTACAATAATGATCTGCTGCTTTAACTTTTATCAATACTATCTTGCTAAAAACAAACATTATACACCTACAGTATACATGTACATTTGACATTGACAATTAAAAACCTTCACTGAAGTCAAAAATGTGTTTTGCCAACTGAATAAACATTGACAAAATACTGCACACTGATGAGGGAAAACCTAGACATTCACAGGGTTTGTGATGAATCTTCATGATATTTATTTATTTTATTTATTTTTTTGGCCCTTCAAACCAAAAAATTGGGCACACCAGCTTTAAATTAATAACACCTTGTATTTTGTTGACCTCCTGTGACTGTTTTAACAAGAAATTTTAAAAAGCATATCTTGAAGTTTGTTGACTTCTAAAATGGCCCCAACATTATAAAAAATTAGCCATTTCCTATTTTTATATTTTTATGAAGACTGTACACATTTAGGGTACAACAGCTGTCCTAAATTCGACCCACCAGCTATAAAATCCTTCACAGAAAAAGAAATAATAATAATAATTCGTTATACACCTACGGTATGCATATACGTTTGGCATTGGATATTAAAAACCTTACTTTAGTCAAAAATGAGTGATGCCAACTGAATAAACATTGATCAAATATTGCACACTGATGAGGGAAACCTAGACCAGAGTAACCATTGTAACCTTTGATTCCCGCCATCCTACCTACATTTACATTTACATTTAGTCATTTAGCAGACGCTTTTATCCAAAGCGACTTACAAATGAGGACAAGGAAGCAGTTTACACAACTATAAGAGCAGCAGTGAAAAAGTGCTATAGACAAGTTTCAGGTGTGTAAAGTCTAAGAAGCTAAGCATTAGTAAAAAATGAGAATGAGAATGATGGAGATGGTTGGAAGCAAATGCCTTTAACACAGAGATCATCATTTCTAATTTAACATAACCTTTTGGTATTTTATTGCTGAGCTACAAAAAAACGGACTCAAATTAAATGTTTCAATTAAATGTTGCAGATGAATCTGATTTTTTAAAAATGTAAATATTGTCACTCGGCATAGAATGAAGAAGACATTGGCGAGCAAAAGACAAAAACGTGTGTAATTCTGTTATCAATTAGATTGTTTTGTTTTTACTGTAATAAGATCATTATAAAATGTTATTAAAATACTGTATTTGTTAATATAAAGCAATGTTTTCTAGTCATTTTTAAATATTAATAAATAAATTAGGAAATTAGCTATGGCAGCTATGTTTACCTTTGGCCCACAAGCCTCAATCAAGTTTGGGTTTGACCCTTCATAAGAAAAAGTTTGGGCACCCCTGACCTAGATATTCACAGGGTTTGTGATAAAGATGGGGCTGTTTCTTTGTGCAAGATAGATTTGTGAACTGAAATTAAATTCTGCAGCTTTATTTTAGAGGTTGAGTGAAGGCGGGTCATTTTTGTCCTGTAGGACAAATGAAATATACAGAATTCTAAACCATTAAGTAAAGCTGTCATGCAGATTTAATACAGATTTAGTAAACTGGATCAATTGCAGACGATGCTGTTTTTGTGCAATTTGTTGAAATGGTTGCAATAAATTATGGGAAACCACAAGAATGTAGTTATATTTTGAAACTCAAGTACAAACCACATAGATTCATTACACATGGATTACATTTGTATAGTGATTGTAGCAGATTTAATAGACGCACATTCATCTTTCTGTGTATTTTACAGAGAACCACAGAGACACCCAGACCTGCCTCCACAAAGGTAGCAGTGGAAGGTCAGATACTTCAAGACCCCATGCGTTTACAATCACTAAACCTTCTTCAGTCTCTTCAGACGTTTAGTCTACCAAACAAGACTATACCGCAAGAAACAGCCAACAATCTTACACAGGTAAATGCAGGAATAAAGAGAACGCTTGGAACATTTTCTCCACAGTTTTAAAGGGATAAAAGCTGAAATTCTGTCATCATTTACTCACCATTCACTTCTTCCAAATCTGCATAACCCTTTTCTGTTGAACATAAAAGATGATATTCTGAAGAAAGGTGAAAACCTGTAACCACTGACATCCATAGCATTTGTGTTTCTTACTATGAAAAAACAATGGTTATGGGTTTCATTCATTCATTCATTCATTTGTGTTCCTTCGGCGTCGTCCCTTATTTATCAGGGGTCACCACAGCGGAATGAACCGTCAACTATTCTGGCATATGTTTTACGCAGTGGATACCCTTTTAGTCGAAACTCAATACCGGGAAACACTAATACAGTCTCATTCACACACACACACTCATATACTATGGCCAATTTTGTTTACCCAATTCACCTAGAGCGCATGTCTTTGGACTGTGGGGGGAAACTAAAACACCTGGAGGAAACCCTTGCCCACACGGGGAGAACATGCAAACTCCACACACAAATGCCAACAGGCCCAGCCGGATACGGAGCTTGTATCAGCTACCTTCTTGCTGTGAGGCGGCAGTGCTAACCACTGAGCCACTGTGCCGCCTGGTTATGGCTTTTAGCTTTCTTCAAAATATCTTCTTTTATGGTCAACAGAATAAAGGTTTGGAATCATTTTATGGTGAGTAAATAGTGAGTAAATTTTAAATTTTTATAGTAGGTAATAATTTAATAATTAAATAAGTAAAGCACGTGACTATAAACGGTCAGATGTTCATGCTTTATTGAAGTTCAAGATGTTCTTGGGAACATCCTAGTTAAAAGGATATTTTTAAACTCACTTTTTACTACAAATATCATGATGATAATATCATCTGTAAATAAATAAAATGTAATATTATCTTAACATTGCTGTTCAAACATTTAGGATCAGTCATTTCTTTTTTTTCAATTCTTTTCTTAACAAGGAAGTAGTTACTTGTTATTTGTCAAAATTGACAGCAAATAATGTATAGTTACAAAAAAGTTTGTTATTAACTTCTGTTCTTTTGAGATTTTTAGTTTAGCAAAAAATCCAGAAACAAATATTTTCACAAGGTTTTACACTGTTTTCAATATTGATAATAGTGTAAAATGTTTCCTCAGCATCAAATTGTCATGAGAATAATTGCTAAAGGATCGTGTGACACTAAAGACTATAATGATCCTGAAATTGTAGTTTTATATTTGAAAAAAGAAACACTCACACACTTTTTTCTGCTCTGTTGTAGTCTCTACTGAAGAGCGTGGATGAGGTCATAACTGCCAGCGACTGGAGAGAAAACGAAGAGGTTTGTTCAATTGATTGATTGGACTGATAATAGAATAGATTTTATAAGTCCATCTATGAAGTGATCTCTTGCTATCACACAGCTTTAAAGATCAGAAGTAAAGAAAAGTGTAAATTGTGTCAGAATTATTAGCCCCCCTGAATTATTACCCCCCTGTTTATTTTTTCTCCCAATTTCTGTTTAACGGAAAGAAATTTGTTCAGCAAATTTTGAAACATAATAGTTTTAATAGGTCATTTCTAATAAGTGATTTATTTTATCTTTGCCACGATGACAGTAAATAATATTTTATTTATTTTAGGTAAGATTCAGTGATCTTCACGCTGTTTTGAAAAAACAGCCCTGAGACTGAGAATGTTTGCCTCCAATCTTAAAGGTTTAGTTAAAGTGGAAATTATGTAATCATGTACTTGCTGCCATGCCATTCCAAATCCATGTAAAATTAATTTCACAATTATTTTTAATTACTTTGTATGAAGTGGCACATGTGCCCAATGTGGTTCATTCTTTTATTTTTAAGTGGCACATTTATTTTTAAGTGACTCGTGACACAATGAGGTTTATTTTTCATTTTCAAGTGGCAGGCTTAAGTTTCTGCAAAAACCAATGAGGTTTATTCTTTTAATATCAGGTTTGATTTTCTGCAAGAACCGTCTAAAACTACATGAAACACAATACATAGACACACCAGGCTTGTGACACAATGAGTTTTATTTTTTTATTTTCAAGTGGCATTTTAAAAGTTTCTGCAAAAACATATGAAGTTCATCCATTTTTTATTATTATTATGGTTAATTTTCTGCAAGAACCAATGTGTCACGATTTCACTTACCAAAAGCACAGATCTCAGAAATTATCAAAAACACATATTTACTTACTAAAACACTCACAGGCCAAGAACTGGAACTCACACAGGAACAACACAAGACATGATTGAACTGATAACAAACATGGGAGAGAGACAGGTGGAACTAATAAAACTAATGAAAGGCGGGAAAACTGAACAAAGGAATCACATGATGTAAACAGAAGCACATGGTGCAAACACATGGGATATCACAAGACACAACAGCTATAGACACACCAGACTCGTGACATTGTGAGGTGATTTTTTTTTTATTTACAGGTTTAAGTTTTTGCAAGAACCAGTGAGATTCATTCTTTTAATTTAAGTGACACAGTTAATGTGAATAAAATGCCCTAATTAAATCGGTCAAACTTGGCATGGGCCAGTATAATAACCTTGGATACAAGGTATGATAACCTTGGATAAACATATCACGGTTTCACGGTTTGACAGTATTGTGATTATCGCTCTAAAATATATTCTTTTTAAATGTCTGAGTAAAAAACAAAACATTTTTTCCCTTTTGAACACAATATATTCTATTTTGAGGAACATTTAAATTATTTTGGAGCAGTAAACATGTCAAGCTAAATAATTAAAATGAATCATTGACTTCTGCTGTCTTCATTAGTTTCAAAAATACAAGTTTCTTAACAATTTAAAACAGCATCTTTTAAAAAAACTAAATAAAAAATCTTACACATACCTTAGGAACGGTATTGCAGAACATTTTGGCGATTTTAAAACCTTGACTTTTCCAAACCATGGTATACCTTGAAAACGGTTATCATCCCATGGCTAGTCACACTTTACAATAAGTTTCATTAGTTGATGTATTTACTAACATGAACTATGTATGAACAATATTTGTATAGCATTTATTAATTATAGTTCAGCATTCAATAATGCTTTATTAAAATCCAAATTCAAGCTTGTTATTGCACCGTGAGGTAACTTGAACTAATAATGAACAACTTTTATTGTTATTATTAACGTTAACTAACCTGACAATATGCTGTGATAAATGTATTGTTCATTGTTTGTTTATGCTAGTAAATGCATTAACTAACATTAAATAATACAACCTTTTTGTAGTGTTACCATTAAATCTGTTCATAAAGTAAATAACTCATAGTTATTCATTTGTATTCATAAAATTCATAGGCATTTTTAGGCACAGAAATAACTCAAAATGTATTAAATACGTTTTGGAATGGCATGATGTCAAATCTTTTATTTTTATGTGAACTAATCATGCAATGTTGCAGGTAGCTGAAATGTTTCCTTTTATGTAAGAAAAAAGTACTAAATAAATAGAAGAAGAATTCTGCAGGTTCTTATTTGTGCATTCTCCTTAATACAGTTTGCTCTTGTGTTTTTTATGGGTGAGCAGTGGAATCCTGTTGTCAGTGGGCTGGTGGAGACGGTGGATAAGGTGATGGTGCACATGGCCTCCAAACTTCGGTCCGATCCAGACTCCGAGACTCCTCTGACCATAGGGGGCAGGAGCTCAGTGGCAGGTCAGTGCACACTCCAACATATTTCTTCAAAATCAGAACAACTATTCTTAGAAATTTCAACTCCCTCCCCTTCCTTTGCATATATGCCTAGCTGGAAGCAAGAGGAGCATGTCCAAATATGATCATAGGGAGGCTCATATCTAATACCAATGAAGCACACAGTGTAAGCATCGCAGTGTACAATTAGTAAATTATTTAAGGTTTGAGACAGGAAGCATGACTAAGAACAGAAAATTATTGGGATTCTTAAATGGCTTTTTAATATATTCGCAAGAGTGCTGAAATGTTAAGTTTGAAAGAATATGCAAGTTATTATAAGTTATTATATTATATATTATATTCAGGGCTTGACATTAACTTTTTGATCAACAGCCACTGTTGCAAGTAGTTTTACAACATTGCTAGCCACAATTTTGCTGTTGGGGAAATATATTTTATATGCATAATATTGGATTTTGGCATGCTAGAATGACCTGATTTAGATTGTGTCTTATGTCCACATGCCTCCACATTCATATCACTTTGTTTGTGTTGTGTATGAGCTTGCTCAATGAGCATGAGCAAATGAGTTGTGGTTTCATAGTGTCGCATCGCAAGTAGTTTTTATTTCACATGACTTTTCAGGGCTCAACCCTAAGGATTTACCAAGTTTTCTCTAGCCACAGCATAAATAAAAAATAAACAATTCTTAGCCTAAAATAACTGTAAGCTAAAGAAAGCAGGTGAAAAACATACTGTATGCGATAATGAAAGGATGATCACGTGAAAGGCTAAAGCGAAAGCAACCTGCTGCTTTATGCATGCTTATGACAACAGTTAATGAGTGTCATTTTCTCAATTTTGTGAAAAGATAACATTGCTTTTATATGACAACTCGACATAAACAAATACATCACAATACATCTTTGTCATCACAACTTGACATTACCAAGACAACCCAACTTGTTACAAATCTGTCATAAACCATGATCGTCATGAGGCATTTTAATATGAAGTTGCCATGACAAAGACAAAAACAGGTTGTGATGTGTTTATGTCATAACAAACAATGTCATCCTTACATTTAAAATGTCATTAATAAGCAAATGACACTTAACAACATTTGTTATAAGCATGCATGACGCGTCATATCATGATTATAAAGGTTTAATGACTGGTCTTATGAACCCCCTTTACGTAAAGTGTTTCTGACCTTTTTATTCGTTTGCACAAGGAGACATTTCTCATTTTCATTTAGGGTAAAACTAAATGATTCAATTAAATATAAATGTGATGTTGTCTAACATTTAAAAAAGAAAAACTTGTTCAAACTGTTAATAAAACTACAGTAGTTACTCAATACTAAAACAATGACTAAAATATTTTCATAATTCATTTTTCTATGTTTTTTCACAAACTATTTGATGTCTTACAGTCTTCCCCAAAAATGTCACACATCATAAAATGTACCTTAGGTTAAGCAATGCCACTCACTTACTCACTTTCCTTCAGCTTCCTCATTCCTTCATCAGGGGTCGCCGCAGCAGAATGAACCGCAGTTAAGAAAGTCCACAATCAGAATTCATGATAACTGTTTTAAAATAGATACAAAGCAGTTGACGGATGTTTAATTACAAAAATGCCTCTAATTAAAGACTCACACTAATGTGCATGTCTATCTGTTCTTCTCAAAAACACTCACCATGAAATGGATAAACATGGGCCCTACCATCTCTTGATGTGCATATTTGTCTTGATAAGTGAAGTCTGAATCAGGTCCTCTGAGATTACATAAATCATAGCCAACTCTGATCCTCCCTGTGCTCTGATAAGACTGTGTGTGAGAACCAGAGGTCACTTGAGGAAACCTTTCAGGTTTCCTGAGCTATTATTGACCCTCACTGGTACAGCCAGTGACTGGAGAATAAATAAACACAGATTCACAGATTAAAAAGTCTAAAGAATGATTCGTGCAAGAGAAAATAAGAGACTTTATTTCATTCAAGCTGCACCATGCAATAGTGTTGTCGATATACCAACATTTAACAATGTTTGCTGCACCAATACTATAAAATATTCACAATTCTCATGGCCAGTTTTGATATTAAAGTCTGTGAGATATCAAAATTTGTTTATTTTTCTAGTGCACTTTATTATTCTTTTTGACAATTAGTCCATGCAAGTTAATCCACTGAAAAATCCACTGTGTTTGTTTTGGCAATTTTCAAAGTCCGACCATTTGCTTCTATCTTTGGAGTGACGGTCCTCCTCTGTTGATGTCAGTTTGACGGCCTCACCCACAATATTCTCAACCACTCAACTAACTTAAGGTTATTGCATACTGAATCCAAAATCTTTGTCTGTAATTTTTTGCATGTCAAAAAATAAATTCGACCTCACGTTGTGTGGATTGTATTGACACACTGTCTCTGAAACTTTCATCCGTCATGAAAAAAATCAGAGTTCGATTTTTTTCACATTTTTCGCATACAAAAAAAGCGCTTTGAGTGGTGTTTTGACAGTTTAGAGCCACTGTACAATCAAAAGGCAAAATACAAAATGCAGTCACTTGACAAACACAGTGCGTAAAATAAGACAGAATATGGCAGACAGTCACAGCCCTATATGCTGGATTCTGTGACTGGTGCACCTCTGCCCTGCTGATGCTGGAATGTGTGTGTGTCCATACATCTGATGTACTGCCCATAGAAAATAATCGCTTAATGGTCCGCTTTGGTCCGTTGTTCCAATACTTCAAAGTGGCTGCCATCTACTATAATGTCTGTAGGTACTGTCAGTCTCTGTTTCAGATTTGTTTACATACATAAAGGTGTGAAGTATCACAAGGAATGTATTAAAACTCTACTGATTTCCTAAAATAAACATTTGGGGATAATCCAGCGCAGCTCTTTGACAATGAGCTGAACTCTCCATCTAGTTTTGGATGAACACAGTGTAGCATATTCCTCTTTCTTTTTCTTCCATGGAGAAGAAATAGGAGAACAAAGTATCACTGCTTAAATTGACTCTGAAGTGTTTTGCATTTTTTCGGAATAGATTAATACGCATCGGACTCAGTGTGCAAGATTTGTGTAGGTGATGAATTTTTCAGATATGAGTACAAACAAAAAACAGATATGAAAATTTCAGACTTCGGTGAGCAAAGACCTTTACCATTAGTTTGCTACAAGGGAATGATGCTCAAAAATGAATCTGTAAACATATCTGTCTAGGAGACACTTGGTCTTACCATAATATGTCTTAATGTCTTCTTACTAATAACTTACTGTTAAGCTACCTGACTTTAAATACACCTGACACTTTTAGAGATTTGTCTTCATGATGCAGCTTTTCTAACAATGTCGCTATACGATATCTAACTTTCTATCATAGATGTCAGGAAATGCCAGCACACAGAGAATCAGCTGTTCATCCTTGTTTTTATTTCTGCACTTGTTAGAATACCTCTTTTTTGGTTACGTGGGTAAATATCAAAGAGCACAGCATCAGTAGTTGAACTATTTTCAACTTTGACTATACTATGGTGCGCTCTGCTAAACATGTGCTGTGGTAAGTACAGCAACAATTCGCCCTTACTGTATGTGGCACAAATTAATTTGTTGCATAGCACATCACAGTGCTTCCCACTTCGGTGTGAAAGCCACTTTTATCCTGGGAAATTAACAATGAAAAGTAGCTATTTTCTAGGCCAACATGGCTAGGAACTATACTCTCATTCTGGCATAATAATCAAGGAACAATGTACAATGGCTGCTGCAGGTACAATGATATTATGCAGCACCTGAAAATAGTGCCCAGGGAGGTAACTAGGTAACCTGCTGCTATCAATATAAATTAAAATAATGGAATGTGGGTTGACACGGTGGCTCAGTGGTTAGCGTTGTTGCCTCATAGCAAGAAGGTCGCTGTTTGGAGTTCCAGCTGGGTCAGTTGGCATTTCTGTGTGGAGTTTGCATGTTCTCCCTGTGTTCGTGTGGGTTTTCCTCGGGTGATCCAGTTTCCCCCAGAGTCCATAGACATGCGCTATAAGTGAATTGAATAAACTAAATTGATTGTAGTGTTTGATAATGTGTAAATGAGTGTGTATGGATGTTTCCCAGTACTGGATTGCAGCTGGAAGGGCATTAGCTGTATAAAACATATGCTGGATAAGTTGGCAGTTCATTCTGCTGCGGACGCCCCTGATGAATAATGGGATTAAGCCAAGAGAAAATGAATGAACAATGGAATGAAGCTTAAATTATTTTCTTTTCGATGAATTCTTTAAGTTTACCTGAAATTATTTAAGACATGTAAACATTCTGTAATTAAAATAAGTAGCAAATTACAAACAACTACAGAAAGCTTGTGTGTATAGTCACTTGTCACACAGCATGCTTGCAAAAAAGACATGAGATTTTGAAAGCATTTAAGATGGAGAAGTTTTTGTTTACTGTTTACAGTAAATTGTTTACAGTTTTTGTTTACTGTCACTACCTGGTATAAGTACTGATCCTTCTGATGTTCTAGAAAATGATGTACTGACAAAATACCTTTTTTTCCTCTCCAAATATATCTAGATTACTCTCTGATGAAGATCCCACTGAACCACAATCTGGCCAACTACCGGTTTCCCACACAAGGAAAGAGTTACATCTCAGTACCAGGAGAAGCTCTGACAATGCAGTGTGAGTATAACACTAATCATGTAATAATGTGGCAAACACACCAGCAAAATGAACACATTTTAAAAAGGAGCAAAAATCTGTGCTTAAATTGGCCTAAATCTATGGTTGCTTTCGTGATTGAAGTAAAACAAAGATAAACATCAGTTCATTGCATTCAGCTCTTCACACATTGCATTTGATTTCTGTTTACACTTTTAAACTTTTCTGTTGTGTTTATGAATGCAATAGAGTGCAACAGTCCTGGAAGCATATCATTTTCTTCGTAAGGAATTGTATTTTTTAAAATAACTGATAAACCTTTCTAGACAGACATTTGTGAAATCCATTAAATATATATTTAACACAAACATGGGTAATAGCAGAAGTCATGTTGAGTTGAGTTTGACCTGTGTGGCCTAAAGTATACTTCAGCCTCTGTTCTCGTGATGTCATTTTTGTCGTCAGTATTGATGTGTATGATTTAAAACAAACATGGTTAATAGCAGAATTCATACAGAAAATCTACATTACAATTATTATTATTGTTAATTATGTACAGTACACAACAGTCATTAAGCATATAAATATTTTGTAAAAACCACCCGCTTCAAATGTTATCATATATTGATTTGGCATTATCAGTGGTTATTAGCTGATAGATATGGGCCAGTAGGGGCCTTCTGCGCCTACTGGTAGGCTCAGAAGGCTGTTATCATCCATCCATTTAGATTTACATTTAGTCATTTAGCAGACGCTTTTATCCAAAGCGACTTACAAATGAGGAAAAGAAAGCAATTTACACAACTATAAGAGCAGCAGTGAACAAGTGCTATAGACAAGTTTCAGGTGTGTAAAGTCTAAGAAGCAAAGCATTAGTAATGTTTTTTTTTTTTTTTTTTTTGAGAGAGAGAGAACAGTTAGCGGTATAGCCAGAGAGGCAGTTACAGATTAGGAAGGAAAGTGGAGACTAAACAGTTGAGTTTTTAGTCGTTTCTTGAAGACAGCAAGTGACTCTACTGTTCTGATGCAGTTAGGGAGTTCATTCCACCAACTGGGCAGATTGAATGCGAGAGTTCGGGAAAGTGATTTCTTCCCTCTTAGGGATGGAACCACGAGGCGACGTTCATTCACAGAACGCAAGTTTCTGGAGGGCACATATATCTGCAGAAGTGAGAGCAGATACGAAGGAGCAAAGCTAGAGGTCACTTTGTAAGCAAACATCAGAGCTTTGAATTTGATGCGAGCAGCAACTGGCAGCCAGTGCAGACGGGTGAGTATGAGTGACATGTGCTCTTTTGGGTTCATCAAAGACCACTCGTGCTGCTGCGTTCTGAAGCAGCTGAAGAGGTTTGATAGAATTAGCTGGAAGCCCGGCTAGTAGAGAGTTGCAATAATCCAGTTTGGAGAGAACAAGAGCTTGAACAATGAGTTGAGCTGTATGTTCAGATAGGAAGGGTCGGACCTTTCTGATGTTATAGAGTGCGAATCTGCAAGATCGAGCAGTTCTAGAAATGTGGTCAGAGAAGTTTAGTTGGTCATCAATCGTTACTCCAAGGCTTTTTACCATTTTGGATGCAGTAATGGTTGCCCCATCCATCTGGATTGAAAAGTTATGGTGAAGAGTCGGGTTGGCAGAAACTTCAAGCATTTCCGTTTTCGCGAGGTTAAGCTGAAGATGATGATCTTTCATCCAGTGTGAAATGTCTGACAGGCAGGCTGAAATGCGAGCTGGAACCGAGGGATCATCAGGGTGAAAATAAAGGTATAGCTGGGTATCATCAGCATAGCAGTGTAACATCCATGTTTCATAACAATCCATGTTTCTGGATGACTGGTCCTAAAGATGTCGTGTAGATGGAGAAGAGAAGTGGCCCAAGAACAGAGCCCTGAGGTACCCCAGTGTTTAGATGCTGTAGGTTGGACACCTCTCCCCTCCAAGAAACGCTGAATGACCTGTCAGAGAGGTAAGATCTGAACAATTGAAAAACAGTGCCTGCAACGCCCAGTGACTCAAGCGTAGATAGCAGGATCTGGTGGTTTACAGTGTCAAAAGCAGCTGATAAATCCAGCAAGATGAGGACAGATGATTTAGAGTCTGCTTTAGCCAGTCTGAGATCCTCCACGACCGAGAGCAGGGCAGTCTCAGTTGCGTGGCATTTCTTAAAGCCAGATTGCTTGTTGTCCATGAGGTTGTTTTGAGTAAGAAAGTCCAGGACTTGATTGAACACTACTTTCTCCAAAATCTTGGCCATGAATGGAAGCAGGGATACTCGTCGGTAGTTTTCAAGTAGCGTTTGATCCAGGTTGGGTTTCATCCACATGGTTAATCAGCTATACTAATAGACAAGACTCCAGATTCAGATCTGTTTTTACATTACTGTGATGGTTGGGTCTAGGGTTGGGGAAGACATTAATAAAAATACAATTAATGGGAAATGTATGAATTATATAAATATTTCTAGTTAACTTTCAGCCACAGGCGTATGTGATCTATAGTCGATTAACCATGTGGATGGATGATAACAGCCTTCTGAGCCTACCAGTAGGAGCGGAACGCCCCCACTGGCCAATATCTATCAACTAATTACCACTGATAACACCCATTCAATCGAGTGATAACACTCGAATCGGCTGAATAAACTTGTAAATTCATATATATGGTTTATACTTTAGCTACTTAAAACCTTGATGGATAGTATCCAGAAACTCACATTGCTTCATAAAATTAAATAATGAATATCATCGGACGCAAGCCATTAGCTTTTTCCAAAACTCTGAAACAACAAATAATCTTGAGCTGAATCGCAAAACAAACATGCATTATGGAAAGGGTAGTTTATAGTCAATATACAACATAAGGCAGCACATAGTTTTATTACAATTCTGGGTTCCCAACAAATGTAATGCACTGGGGCACTCGCACTAGATTACTCGCTCACATTAATTTTCCGCTTGAATATCTTGAACATGCGTTTAAAGTAAATTTCACATGTTTGTGGCAAATTCGTCACCCATTCCTCATCATTCGTGTCGCCCGTTTCATGTAATCTACTTGCACGACTACTTAAATTTGTACTTGGTGTGAATCATGCACTCTCAGGATGGGCTGGATTTGGCCCACCGAGTTGAGTTTGACACGTGTGGCCTAAAGTATACTTCAGCCTCTGTCCTCGTGATGCAATTGTTGTCATCAGTATTGATGTGTATGAAGTAAACAGAACGAGCTCTCTCACTTGCACTGTGCATGTGTTCAATTAGTCCATATGTGCTCATCAGAGGTTGAGTGTGCTTTGAAAGCTGTGAGGACGCAGCTGGATTTGAGATAGAGTGAACATAAGAAAAGAAGTAAAGCCGGACTTTAACTGCAGTATGACGTGATACAATTTCTGACCTTTTTTCTCAAACCCAAACAAGCGCTAAGATCTGTTGTGGATTCACATCTTGATCCTGCAGCTTTATGTTATTAAATGTTTATTACAAGAGAGGGTCCATATGATTCAATTGAGTGATTTCACTGCAGCAGAGTGCAGGACGCCCCGTGTCAACTACAGTATGCTATGATCAGCCACTAATGGAATAAATCATGTTACCAATGTCAATGCTTTTCCACTTGCTAATCCGCAGTTTAGCCGTAGTGTGTCTAATGGAACGAACTGAAGCATCAAGGTTTGAATGGCAATGGACTTTTAAACAAACTGCCAATCATTTTTTCTCTTCTTCCTTGGAATAGAAGGTTGTTGTTATGAATCATTCCTACCCAATTTAACCCCCGATTGTGGGTAAATGTGTGCACACACATCTCATAGCTTTCAGGTGAAAGGACACATTGTTTTCAACAGGATGAAAGACGTGTGTTTGTTGTCTGTTTATTTGTTGTTTATGGATGAAAAGGACAATGCAATCAACTCTGATGACTTCCTGCTGCGCTCTGATGAAAACTGCCAATCTCACGGTTCCCTTCAGGAAAAAGCCTTATATCATTTGGAGCCATTCAGAGCAGAGATTTGTGGGGGGTAAATAAATAAATCAACTTTTTTAAAGGGAAACGTTTTGGGGCTTTTTTAAACTGTTGAGTTAAACTGTTTTTAACACTGTTTCAAACTTTTTAACTTTTTTGAATTCATTCAGTCAATGTTCATGGCTGGTGGGAGCACTTTTAGCTTAGCTTAGCATAAATCATTGAATCTGATTAGACCGTTTGCCTTTTTGAAAAAAATGTGTAATGATCAAGCAACTTTGCTTGCAAACACTCATAAAATTATTTTTGCTGCATGTTTAAACTACACTTTAAAAAAATTCAGCCAGTACAACAACAACAACAAAAAAAACCTAATCCTTATTTCCTTTTGCTTTCTCTTCTTCACTCAACTTTTGAAAACATCGTCTGCACTGACCTAAAATTATTTTTCAGTAATACAAAAAACTTTAAGTTGGGTTAATTAAGATTATTAGTTTTCTGGAGAGGTGAACTACTCTGTAGCAAAACCTTTTAAGTTGTGCCAACTGAAAAAATTTTTTTTGTCTGAGTTGAGTGAACAAAAAATATATAATCCTTATTTCCTTTCCTTTTTTTCTCGTGTACTCAACTTTTGAAAACGTCTGTTGCACTGACCTAAAATCTCTGAAGTTGAGTGAACAAAAACTCTTGATTTGGCAGGACATGGCAGGATGAACAGGGAAAACCACTTTGTTATGCTTCACAGGGAAAACAAGATTCAGCAAAGTCTGTGCGAATGAGGTGTCTTTATAGTCCCAGTAGTGAGTCCATCATGAGCTTCCAGCTGTGTGTGTAGTCAAGAGGAACCAGAAACTGGTGTGTGTGAGGTGCATGATAGGAGTTGTAGTTCATTAAAGTGTCCCATGTGTAGTGTGTGTCCTCCAGCAAACTGCACAGGCTAGATTGCTGGTGATCATGACAGTATGGATCTAAACATAGTCAGGTAAATAAACAGAAAGTTCATAAGTCTTAGGGAAAGAACAGAGTGAGTAAATGATAATAAATTATCAGTTTTGGGTACACTATCCCCTTAGTTATTTTTACAGGAAATCTCCAAAACAGAAGCATCAATAATGATAGAAACTCTTACCACAACAAAAAAAGAAAGTGAATCCTGCAATACTTCATTGAAGCACAAAAACTACATACAGTAGTTTGAAATTTTGATTTATTATTTAATCTTTTTAGGCATTTAAATTTCCATTTGAATTTTGTTAGATTTTTGTCAAACCAATAAAAAAGCAAGTCATTTAAACTATTTTCAAGTTGCATTTGTTTGCAGTGTATTCATTCATTAATTTTCCTTCAGCTTAGTCCCTTATTTATAAGGTGGTCGCCAAAGCGGAATGAACCAGGATGTTTTATAAAGCGGATATCCTTCCAGCTGCAACCCAGTACTGGGAAACACCCATACAATCTCATTCACACACCCACTCATACACTACGACCAATTTTGTTTACCCAGTTCACCTATACCACATGTCTTTGGACTGTAGGGGAAACAAGAGCACCCGAAAAAAACCCACGTGAGAACATGCAAACTCCACTCAGAAATGCCAACTGACCCAGCCGGGACTTGAACCAGCAACCTTCTTACTGTGAGACGACATTAGTAACCACTGAGCCACCATGCCACCCCACTTGTTCAAATTAGTTATTTAAAATGAGCTGAATCAACACGATTCTTCAGTTTTATTAGGGAGTATTTAATTGTTTTACCTTCAATTCATTTAAATTTGTTAACTTAATTGTGTTGGGACAACATGAAGGAACTGTGTGGAACCCTGAATTTTTTACAGCATGGGTACAGCAGGCACAATGATGTTACGCAGTGCAAAGAACCTTGATCATTCCACTTAAATGAGAGAATAGCTGCTAGACATTTCATTCTTAGTATATGATGTAACTACAGAAGTGTCAAGCTTTAAATAGGAAAATGATTAAAACTCTGCTTAGATTTATTTCAATGAGATGCTAATGGTCTTATCCAATTCAAAGATCTATGCTTAGCTAAGCTAAAAGTGCTCCTGCCAGACCCCGAGTTGCTAATGGTCTAATCCAATTCAACGATTTATGCTAAGCAACCTAAAAGTGCTATGGCAGAGATCGGCTGAATAGATTTTAAAAATACCCCCCGAAAAAAATTCCAAAATAAGTGGAGTGTTCCTTTTAAAATGTATAATGCAAGGTGAGGAGTGAGTTGCAAAGTTTCCCATGTGGCATCAGTAATTAGGAGAGCATTAAATGTTTTGTTTGTTTGACACTGTTTCAGGGTCAGTTCCCCTCAGCTCCTCTGGCCTGAGCCCTCTTCTGTTCATTATAAAGAGTTTTAATAATCTATTAAAGCTCTAATATCAGAAATGGCACATAAACGCTAGCACTGGCATTCATGTGCCACTGAATTGCTTCTCCTGTACAGTGAGGCATATGGTACACTTCATTAACAGAACCAGGCAGAGCTTTTATACGGCAATTAAAAAGAGTGAGAGAAGGAGCACATTCAATTGCTGTGTGTCTGTGCTCGGCCAAGTTTCTTTTAGTCTTAATAAAAACATTTGTAAGAGATTTTACCCCTTGGTTTGCAAGGCTATTGGCCCAGAGCTCATTTGTGAGGAGAGACATATTGATGTTGCTTATTTGGTCCATTAACACCTGTAAAGGCTGTAAAAAGTAGTGTTAATAACCCTCTTCAGCATGTTTTCACAGTAACAGAAACACTAACAAGCATCACAGTGGTGTTTTTAATGAGCAGTTTAATTAAAAAGAGACAAAAATACAATTGTTTGTTTATTTATTGTTTTGTTTTGATAGTTATTGTTGACTTTAAAACTATTAAGAATGTAGGTGTTTGTAATAGAATGCAAAAATAATAAAAATAAATGCTGCTAGTTAATGAAATACAACATACAAATTCAACTAATTGAAATAATCAGAAACAGCGGAAAAAAAATAAATGTGTAGAAAAGCTTGAAACTTGAATTAAATTAAAAGTTGAAAATATACAATAAATTAAGAACAAATATTTTAATGATTTAAAAACAGCAATTAAATGATTGAGAATGTATTTTCAATTCAGTATAAAGCCTCTCTCTATTTATATATATATATATATATATATATATATATATATATATATATATATATATATATATATATATATATATATATATATATATATATATATATATATATATATATATATCAGTCACTTTGTTAGGTACACCTTACAAGTACTGGGTTGCACCCCCTTTTGCCTTCAGAACTGCCCTAATCCTTCATGCCATTGATTCAACAAGGTACTGGAAATATTCCTCAGAGATTTTGGTCCATATTGACATGATAGCATCACACAGTTGCTGCAAATTTGTCAGCTGCACATCCATGATGAGAATCTCCTGTTCCACCACATCCCAAAGGTGCTCTATTGGAGTTTGGTGACTGTGGAGGCCGTTTGAGTACAGTGAACTCATTGTCCTGTTCAAGAAACCAGATGATTCACGCTTTATGACATGGTGGGTTATCCTGCTGGAAGTAGCCATCAGAAGATGGGTACACTGTAGTCATAAAGGGATGGACATAATCAACAACAATACAATTGGTACTGATGGGTCTAAAGTGTGCAAAGAAAATATCCCCCACACCATTACACTGCCACCACCAGCCTGAACCGTTAATACAAGGCAGGATGAATGCATGCTTTCATGTTGTTGATTCCAAATTATGACCTTACCATCTGAATGTCGAGGTAGAAATCGAGACTCATCAGACCAGGCAACATTTTTCCAATCTTCTATTGTCCAATTTTGGTGAGCCTGAGTGAATTGTAGCCTCAGTTTCCTGTTTTTAGCTGACAGGAGTGACACCCGGTGTGGTCTTCTGCTGCTTTAGCCCATCCGCCTCTAGTTTTGACACGTTGTGCTCTTCTGCATACCTCGGTTGTAACGAGTAGATATTTGAGTTATTGTTGCCTTTTAATAAGCTCAAATTAGTCTGGCCATTCTTCCCTGAAATGTGCCATCAACAAGGCAATTGCACCCACAGAACTGTTGCTCACTGGACATTTTCTTTTTTTCGGACCATTCTCAGTAAACCCTAGAGATGATTGTCCGTGAATCCCAGTAGTTCAGCAGCCTCTGAAATACTCAAACCAGCCCGTTTGGCACCAACAACCAAGCCACATTCAAAGTCACTTATGTAAATTACCTTTCTTCCCCATTCTGATGCTCAGTTTGAACTGCAGCAAATCGTCTTGACCATGGCTACATGCCTAAATGCATTGACTTGCTGCCATGTGATTGGCTGATTAAAAATGTACATTAATCAGCAGTTGGACAGGTGTACCTAATAAAGTGAAAGTGTATATATGTATCCAAATTCAGTGGTTCAGGACAGTTATCAACATTATATTCCAAAGTTGATTGTGAACAAAGATTGTGTTTGCATGCGAATACTGGAGTTGCTTTTGAATGGGAAATGGCCCTGTGTATTTATATTTTAGTGCCTGAAAGATTTTTGAAGTTGAGTGTAACATGTTTCCCCTTCACACACGTGGTGGGCCCTCATGGCACTCTTTTCGTGTGTGTGCGAACACACATCTTTCCCATTAGAGCTGCAGTGAGAGGAGCGCATGCAGTGTCTGTGATAATGAGTCGATCCCCTCTGTGCATTTCAGCAGCAGCCCAACACATTCTTCAACACACATACATCTGTGTGATCTGATATTAATACTTGTGCATCTGTTTCCTTCTACAGCTCAGACCACCATTGTGGGTCTTTTCTACCACAAAATGCACAACTACTACAAAAAAATCAGCCCTCTACAAACAAGGTAAAGCCAGAGTTTGTGGATGTGTGTTTACTTGTTTATGTGTTTTAAGGGGACAAAACTGTAAATATTATCTTGTTGTCCTCTATTAAGGTGGTTTACAAGGAAATATCTTGTGTCCTCATAATTCAAAACAATTAAAATCGTATTTAACGGTGTCTTTAGATATACAAAATGTGCCACAAGTTTTCTGTTAGGTAGGTTAACACAATATAATAATCATTTTTACAGTGTAATATATTCACCCATATAGAGTCCTCATAAACCATATATACAAGTTTGTGTGCGTGTGTGTGCGTGTTTCCTGTACATGCTGTTCTTGTGGGCATGATTTATCACTGTGGTTCTCTCTCATCTGGGCCTCTGGGTCTGATACTCCCAGTCATTAAGTCGGTTGATAACACTTGCTTTCCATCTTAACACAGCCGTGATCAGCACTGAAGTCGAGTTATTTATTTTAGCACAGATCTGGAACTCAGCTGACCTCATTTTATGTAACTGAACTGACCAACAAAGCTGAGAGAGCTTGTTAACATTTAAATATTTATGAGAAGCCAGATATCTGATATGTAAAGGTTTAGTCACAAACGCACAAATGTTATATCCACTGTCATTTATTTATTAAGATCACAACACGCTGTCGGTGTGTTCATCAGCAAGGCAACAAGAAAGATGTTGAATTTAGAAACGCATACTAACATAGTACTACAAAGAAAGATTTGCCAAAAATAGTAGTTTATAGTATGCTAGTTAGTGGTTCCATGTGATTTATAAAAAAAATAATGGTTTAACTAAAAAAAAAACAATGATTTATTCAGCAAGGATTTAAATAAGTGAGTCATTGAATTATTAATTTAGAAAGTTTGTTCAAAAACACTTTATGGTAATCATTTATTCAGCAAATGTATTTTTTTAAAAAGGGAACAAGTGATTAATTCAAATTATTTTAAATATTAATTCAAAAACACTAATTCATTCAGCATGGAAAGAAGTGAGCAAGTGAGTCACAGAATAAATCATTAATCCGATTCTTTTAAAAAACACTGATTCATTCAACAAAGGGGACAAAAAAAAGAGTTGCTTCTTTAATCAATGCTGATACATCAAGCAAAGAAACAAATAAATGAATGCTCAAATTAATTTATATTATGTATTTTGAAACACCTATTAATTTGTTAAGGAAATAAGTGAGCGAGTCACTGAACAAAACTTTCAACCACTTCAAAAACACTGATTTATGTGGGAGAAAATAACTAGACGAGTCATGGAATAATTCCATAAGCGAGTTGATTCATTCAAACACACTGATTCATTTAGCAAGGACATGTTAAAGGAATCATTAATAGATTTGTTTAACAAATTTATTCAAAACATTGATTTGTTCAGCAGTGAAACAAGTAAACTACCTAATCACTCATTCAACTAATTCTTTCTAAATCTAAATCTGACCTCTCAATAGGTGAATTGGGTAAGTTAAATTGTCCGTAGTTTATGTGTGTGAATGAGTGTGTACAGATGTTTCCCAGTGATGGGTTGCAGCTGAATGGGCATCCGCTGTGTAAAACATATGCTGGATAAGTTGGTGGTTCATTCCGCTGTGGCGACCCCAGATTATTAAAGGGACTAAAGAAAATGAATGAATGAATGAATGAATCATTCAGCAAGGACACATATGAGCCATTCAATCTTGAGTTAAGCTTATTGTTTTAAAATCACTGATTCATTTACTGACTAAACATGTTACTTAATCATTCAAGAAAACATTGAGTCTTTCATTAAGGAAACAAGTCAGTGATTCATTGAGTATTTAATTCAACCGGCGGCTCAAAAGCACTTGTTCATTCATAAGTTAATCAAGTGAGTCAGTTTACATAATCAATTAATTAATGGATTCATTTAAAAACACATACATTTAGCAAGAAAACAAGTGAGTCATTAAATGATTCATTCAACCATTTTGTTCAAAACACTAATTCTTTCATAATTGAAGCAAATGTAATCATTTCACTCACTGAAGAACCGTTGAATCATTTTTGTTTTTCAGCAAATTCCCTAAAACACTTTAAAAAAAAGTTAAACATATCATTTAACCAACTGATGCATAAAAAAACAATGATTTGTTTATAACCTACTGTATAACCGACTGTCTGTTTCTGCAGGATCAATGAAGCGGTGGATTTTAAAGATCATAAGATCCAGATGGCCAGTCATCTTATTTCTCTGAAGGTTGAACCGTCTCCTGCACTGTCACTCAATCTGTCCATTGAACCACTCATCAGGATCGTCCTCACACATCAGCTGGTAGGATAATGTCAATCTTCCAATAATTTTCTTCATTCTGATATTTAGTCAAGAGTGCTGGTGCTTGTGTGTGTTTATGTATGTAGCTATAATTTAGTATGCTTGGAAAATGAGCGTATTTTAAGCTTTAGTTTGCTTGAGGAAAGAATACTGAAAAGCTGATTGGGGCCAGAAATATAGTTATTAACATAGTCATAACTGTCTCAATAATACATTTGTTGAGACAGTTATGACTATGTTAATAAGTATACGTTTAACACATTTAACAGGTGATACAATCTCACTAAAATAACTTGATGCTTGGCCTCAACTACAGTGTAGCCTATCGACCAATTACCATGTCTGTAAACATTCAGGATGCGCATGCAGGGAGGTGGCAGAAAAAAAACGGGAGCGCTAGCATTTACAGCGAGGGAATGACATCCAATGCGGTACAGAGTTTGTTGTTGTATTAGAAATAAGATATATTGATTACATATTATATATATTATTTACATAATGCTGTCAGCGTATTATAACAGCTTGTCACCCAGTGATAAGCACAGTGATTTGGCAAAATTAATGTTAAAGTGAGCGGCGTTCATCTGACAAGTCCATTTGCGATAGCACCCTCCTAATGGATATTGGATAAGACGAAATGACCAAGCATCCAGCCCCAAATATACAATCTCATTAAAGCTCCAAGTGGTTTTACAAGAGAGAAGTTAAAGGCCTACAAGTTTTTGGATGCCAACAATATTGTTCTGTGTGGTCATGTGCAAGAAATAATGTTCCATGATTACCAGATTCAACACTATGTAGTGCTAAAAACCGAGGTTCTGCCTAGCCAAAGACAAGGAAAGAAGATTAAGTTAACGTTATACAAGGCCTCGGTAATCTTTAAGCAAAGTGACTGCATTCTGATAGTGAACTGCACCTGTAAGGCAGGATATGTGAACTTACACATATAGGTAAAGTTGGTTTTATATTCGCACATTCAGACTTTCTCCTTAATAATATAATTTCATAAAAGTTTTATTTGCAAACTCTGAATAGTGAAATCATATTAGCAGCCAATGACTATCAAAGTACAACATTGTTCACAGTCAAATAAACAGTGTTAATGTTGTTTTCAAGTCACACTTGCAGGTTATTTCAGACTGAATATTCAAAGTGTCGTGGTAAACAATATAGGGAGTGTGTCACAAGTTGTCACTGAATGAATGTGTGAATATAAAACCAAGTTTACCTTAATAACTTTCACGTTTCACGTCTTAGCATTCAGTGTCCGCAGTTTAATTAACCATATGTACTGTTTTTGCTGAAATCATTTCTGCAATCAGAAACGAGTAATGTGTATGAGTCAGCATAGCATGAACTCACCTGATAAAACATGAGAACTGCAGAGTCCAGCATTTCTAATTAGGTCCTCACTTCATTCAGCTCCCTTTTAGCCAAAGACGTCTGCAGTTGGCATTAAAGCAGTGGGGTGTATGGTAAAAGTTAGGTTTTTTTGGACTAATTTGGACGAATTTGGCATCCTACCGCACAACACGACATATTTACTTTTGCAGCCTGTCTTTTTTTGCAACCGGGGACCCGTGTGACGTCATGTGTGACATAGGTTGGTAATTGGTCTATAGGCTATACACAATTTAAGGGCATTCTATGTTACAACATTTATAGGATCTGTTGTTGCTAAGTTTAGGCTATGTTTACTTCTAAATATTAATTTCCTTTAACATCTCTAATAGGCTATCATTACTGTCCTTCTTTGCCGGTAAGATAAACAGCCTTTCAGCAAAGCCTATATTTACATACTGATAGTTCTGTGCGAGTTTGACATAGGCTACACTAAACTGAGGGCAGTTTAGCTAATTCAAAACACTCCCTCAACCCTGAACTCAACAAACCCTGAGGTAAAAAACAAAGACATTCTGGAGACATTCTTTAAAATAATGACTTGTATTAAAATGTTGACAGAGGTTTGTGATATAAGAATTACAATGAAGCATTAATGAAATGCTTATTTTTCGTGGAGCGATCGATTTGAGGTATTTCTATTTGACGCACGAAAAAAATAGGATTGGGGAAAAAACTGAAAAACAGGCTATGCTAGTTCTTAAACTGGATTCTTTCAGAGATTTTGTTTTGTAATCTAAATTTTGTGAAAAATATTTAGGGCAGGCCTATATTTTATATTTTTATTTAGTTTTTTGTTATGTTGACAACACTTCAAGTACGTGAAGAATTGACAATGCTCTGTTGTTAATATGCTCTGTATGCTGTTGTTCACATGTTAAAATAAATCAATATTTTATGCAATATTTAATGTGCCAGACACAAAAAAGATGATGACGACAAAGATGTCAATGACATTTTTTGTTATATAAATGATAATTTATTATTATTCTGGGGTGCGTTTCCCAAATAGCGACGTAACTCGCGGCTGAACTATCATAGTATGATGCATCGTTTGGGAAAAGAACAATGTAGTGACGAGTGTTTCCCAAAACCTGTAGTTTCTCTGTCGCAGATCCATCGTTTGATCTTAAAACTTCTTTAGACAAGAACCCCATAATTTCTTTGTGCAAATTATATTGTTTTACATGGACACGCATTTAAAAAAAATTCCAATATTAATTTTGGTAAAAACACACACTCGCTTTTCATATTAATTGAAATGTATGTAAATGGCACATATAGTGCCAATGTTTCCTTTACAAATATTAATGAGAATATGCCATATTCTATTCTAAAACATAAGATCACTTACAAAAGCTAACACGTATTCTAATATCAAATATAAATCATATAAATAATGAATCTATTTATTAAGAAATAAAATTTAATATTTATTATTTATAAAAAAATCCTACTTAAATAATAATATTAATGATGATGATGATGAGTATTATTATTATTATTTTATTATTATTATTATTATTATTATTATTATTATTATTATTATTATTATTATTATTATTATTATTATTAAGTAGGATATTGGTTATTTATTTACAATTTTTTGAAAAGTCTACTTTTGCAGTTTGACACATGCAAACCACTGCAGAAATGTTCTAACAGACCCATGTCATATAGCCTACAGTACAGATACTTAATAAATAACCTACTATAAAACAAAAGCATTAACGTATGCTATGTATTTTTGTTTTCACAAGCTTACAGGTCACCTATAGCTTTCGTCATGAGTCATGGCTGTGTTCAAAATGACATCAATGTTTTCAAAGTGCACAGGAAGATTGCCAATACTGAACTGTAAAACTACTTTGAAAGCAAATTACACCTAAGAGAGATAACTTACAATACTTTTTTTTAATCATTCCAAGTTTAAATGTTAGAATGTTCTAACATAGGGGGATAACTGGGAATAGAACACAGCCAGGAACTATACATCTAACTACAGCTCCAGAGGTGTAGTTGCAAGCATACAAGTTAGCGACGCAGTTTGAGAATGTTTGTTGGAATAGTGGATTTGGGAAACGCCAAATCAACAAACTGTTTGTAACGACTGAACTTGCGACCTTAATTGGCTAACGATGGTTTACGGAAATGCACCCCTGATCGATTTATGGTTAATACTCAGTTAACGAGCTGTGGTTGTCAAAATCAGCATCCCTAATTGATGCAAACAGCACGAAATCAGGGAAAAGTTTTGGCTTGGCATGTGTTTTGGTTTTTGCTGTGTACTGTAGTAGGTCTATACTGTAGTCAGGTCAAGGTGTCTGGTTTAGTCCTGTTTGCAACTTGACCAAGCTTTAAATAGTTCAGAAACATTTTGCTGTTATATACATATATAGTGCTCTGTTAAATCTGAAAGCTGGGTGCTATACATTTTTTTTCATCTGTAATTTGGTGTGCATAAATAGATTAATATTATGGGCTCCGTATATTGTTTGGCGATTAGGTGTTTTATACAGTTACCTCATGATATTTACAGAATATTTGAGAATCATCTTGTCTATAGCCTTCAGTCTCAGGAAGTTTCTTTATTGTCTGCACCAGTCGTGGGTACTGAAAAGGGAAAAAGGTTTCTTAATATGCAGCACCTTTTGCATGGAATAACCTCCAAACAATGTTGCAGTTTAAAGAGTTGGTTTCACTACATGCATTTAAACAGATTTTAACTGTTTTGGAGTTTGAACCACTGGCCTGTAGATGTTCTGAATAGTTTTTAATTGTTATTGTATGTGTGTTTTGATGGATGAATGATGTTACCTGTTATTTGTTTGTTTGTTTAACCCATGTGAACTGTTTACTGCCTAATCTTGGCCTGGATGCTCTTGTAAAAGAGATTTTTAATCGCAATGTGATTTTCCTGATAAAATAAAGGTTATAATAATATTAATAATTGATCACGTAAACAAAATGTGTGAGACAACATAAATAATTTTGTAAAAAATGCCTGATTAATCATTTAATTGTAATTAATCTACTTAGGATTAAAGGTTTCTGTCTAGCCAGAATCACCCCTTTTATACGTCTCAAACTGAACAGAAATCATTCTTAATATGCTGGAGGAAAACGTTCAAAGACCGCTTTTTTTTTTTTTGCTGTGTTTGTGGTTTTGTCTTTTGGTGAGCCGTGTTACACAAGAACCCCAGAGTTCAGCATTGCCAGGATTAACCATGGAAATCCATTTGGGTTTGCATCATCCCTCACTCACTCGTTTCTCAGCTCTGAAACAGCGAGAGAGACGTACGCCAAAAGAAAAGTGGTTCTGAAAGCTGGAACCGTAATCCTTGAGGTCTTTTGAGGAGGGAAAGATGATTTGGTTTAACAAGGAGCTTATTTGGCGTGTGAGCGCGCAGATCCTACAACTCATTCGAGGATTCATCCGTCTGCCAGATTTTCATGGGAAACCCATCAGAAATGGATACAGATGGCATGTAGACGGGTTAACCAATACAGCATGTTTTTGGACGGTACTTGCTATTAAAAAAACAGCGAGGAGTTCACCGTAGCATTAGATTTCACACAGCACATTACACACGTTATCCATCAGCTAACCCACATTTGACAGCTCACCATGCTCTTTACCATTACATAAGATCTGCTAGACTTTAACAAGCAGAGATGTTTTATTGAATAAACAAGAAGCTTGTATACAGTGTAATCCCCTCAAAGGAAACCATTGTTGCTTTTTTTCATTGTTCTTTTTAAAGCAGTCCAATTGGACACCATGCTGTATTTCATGTAACTATAGAGACTAGCATTTGTTTTGAAGGCTTCTTTATGGGTTTTGTGAGAGATGTTTATTTCAGTGATGTTTGTTAATGGAAATGTGTGTGTCTTTGTACCAATACTATTATGCTAAATAAAAGCTAAAAGAGTAAAGCCAGAGACACGTTTAATGAAATGGCTTGTACATCAAAATACATTCCCAAAGGCAGATCAGTTCAATAATTATGCTACAGTATGTGCAGCTGTATCTGTAAAAGTTTGCACATCGATGCCACACGTTATGAAATTTGACACCTAGCATTTATATTCCCTTTGTTCATCTTTTAAATGGATAGTTTATTCAAAAATGAAAATGTACAGTATTTACTCACCATAAAGTGGTTTCAAACTGTTCTGTTTAACCTAAAAGAAGATATTTAAAAGAACTGAAAACCTGTAACCATTGAATTCCATTGTTGGGTAAACAAAAACTATGGAAGTCAATGGTAACAGGTTTCCAGACTTCTTCAAAATATATTCTAATATATCAAACATGTTTTTTGCTCGTGAATGATGACAACATTTTCAGTTTTGAATGAACTATCCTTTTTATCGACTGTCTAATTACAGTAGTTGGCTTCCTGTGTGTGAAACAGAGGCATTCTGTGTTTCATGAATCACTAGATCAATAATCTGTCGCAGTGTCTGTGATGAAGGACTGTGTTTAAGATAATGGTTTCCGGGTTGTGTTAGGTAGAATCGTTCAACAACTGTTGAATATTAGAGAAGAATTTTATGTTGTCTGTAGTTTTTGGATGATGTCAGTAGTTCTCACAGTAGATTTCCTCTGTGATCAGAGCAATAATTGTGTTGATTTATTGTCTCTCAGATGTACTAGATTAGCAAAGCTACTTGTTTTTAGTTTTCTGAATGACTAGTCCTGATGAAACACTGTAGGATATTGTAACTTTGTTTGGCACCTCAGCCAATCAAATTTACGAAAATAAAACAATTAAACAATTTATGAAAATTACAAGTTGTGATGTTTGAAGTCCTTGTGAACAGGAAGTTGCTGAGACTTTTATTTGAGTATGTTGATGTACTTCTAATTTAAACATAATATTATTGAGTAGAGGGCGGGGTTTTCTTTTTGCGCATCATTTCCTCGTAGCAAACTAACAGCATGAGGGGTGTGGTTAAAAGTATTGTAGCTGAATCTATCAAACTGAAGTCAACAGAGAATCACTGCCACTCCAAATATAGTAACAAATGCTCAGACTTTGACTGAAGATTATCAAAACATCTTTTTTTCAGTGGATTAACGTTCATGGATTAATTGTCTAACTAAAGAATAACAATGTGCATAAGCAAAATAAACATTATGATTGTACATATTGTACAAATGTGGACTTTAATGTTTTTGTGATATTTTTACAACAATATTAATCTGAAATATAAAACAAGTCTGTTAAATTACTGTTTTGTTTGTTTTTGATAAATTTATTATGTTCTTGCTGAATAAATTTGACATTTTTTTTCTCTTTTCAAAATTATAGTAGTCTATAAACACTAGGGTTGGGTATCGTTCGGGGTTATTTCGATACCGGTGCTAAATCGATACTTTTAAAACGATACCGGTGCCAAAACGGTCCCTGAACCAATACTTTTGAGCCACAAAATTATGGTGGATGACTCTAGAAAAATCTTTTATTTGACAAAATCTTTTTTTTTTTTGTATATTTTAATAGAACAATATAATTAAAGTTTAAAGTAAACAGCAATTCATATTTTATATATTTGAAGTACATGAATATATTTCCTTTGATCATTTGTTGGTTAGCATGAATTTAAGATTTGCATTATGAAATTATATTAGCTTACTACTAACCTGTGGAAAGACTGTCATCAAAATACTAAATGAGTTGCTTTTTGAATGTTCCTTTCATGATCCTGTCTTACGTGTTATAGTCAGTGGTGGTTCTAGACCAGAGAAACTGGGGGGTGGGGTTATTTACATGTTTTGTAAATAAATAATGTGTTGAAGACGGAAATCAAAAATGAATGAAGGCAAAACTAAACGAGTTGAATATGACTTACGTGAGCATGACTGAAAACTACATTTGATCAATGTCTTACATCTGTTCTTTGGTACTTGCCGACTGTTTGTAAATTCAATACTGCATTTCCTAACGTAAAACTATGTACACTAGATTTCTGATTAATAATAGCCGAGGACTCCCTATATTAAAAGTGTTAAAATTGGTATTACCTGTGTCAATTTGGGCGTCAACTTCTGACGAATGCGAGGAACTAATGCGCGCAGCACCGTCACTGACAGAGAGAGCAAGTGCGCGCGGGAGCGAGTGCCCGAGAGACACCTAGAGCGCGCAGAGAGAGGCCTCGGTTATATCTCCTCAGTCTGCCACTGATGGCTGATCAACGCGTACCTATGTGTACCTTTGATGCACCCCTTGATGCTTCTTACGTCTTTGTAGCAGCACCAGTGGCACCGAAATTAGGCACCAAAATTTATATGCTGATTTGATCCGGTACATACCGGTTAGAAAGGTACCGGTGCTATAATGGCAACGGGTTTCGGTACCCAACCCTAATAAACTCTAGAAACAGCTTTCATTAACAGTCAGACTGTTACAGAAATGTAAATTGGCCTTAAGGGGCAGTATTACACCAACTCACAACTCACTTTTCACAATAATTATATTTACAGGGACATATTTTGACAAATAAAGAATTATTTTTGTACAGTTCTTTGCTCAAACACCAAATAAATACCACAAAACAATGTGTCTATGATATTTTAAAATCAAATATATTTGCCTTTATCTTCATATGGACGACTTTTTAGGCATGGTCAGTTTGCTCAGTAGCTCACCTTGTACGGTATTGTACTTCTGATGCAGAGTACTTGGCTTTGAGTCTGATGATGCACTGTTACATAAAAGAGAAAAAAGCATTGTAAAATCAAAGTGATACTATGCAGTCGTAGTGCACATTTCTTTGACGTTTGCTTTTGAAAACACTATCGGTTGGGTTTAGGGAAGGGTTTAGATTGATGATCTGTGGGACAAGCTCCAACTTCTCATGGATGTATACAAGAAGGACGTTTATCTGAAACATAAAACAAATTGTACCTTAAGTACAGTAACAAGTCAAATAAACAAAAATGTAGACAGCGCCCTCTAGTGGATTTGCCATATGAAATATGCCACAAAATGTACCCGGAGCAGCGTATTTTCCATTTTGCTAAATTGTAGACCGAGGTATGTATTTCCAATGAGAATTGGCTGTAAACACTAACACATCCCATCTCTAAACTAAATAGACAGCAACTTAAGCGATAGTATCATCTCATCTATTTCTTCTCTTTTTCTTCTCTCTCCTCTCACCTGTCCCTTCTCTCACTGCTATATCACATGGCATGAGGTCAACAAATGGAAAGAGTGATTTCATAAGGAATGCTGGCGATGCTCAGTGTCGAAATCAAGAGGATTAAAAAAAGATTTCTGACAAGCTCTCGCTTCCTTTACAACCTAATAAAGCTCGAGCGGAACAGACACAAAACAGAGACGCCACTCAATGTGAGCGCACGTCTGTCGTGCTGTTTGTGAGCATGTACGTGCACTTCTGTGTTTATGCTAATCAAAGACATTGCTAGAGGCTGTTTATTAATTGTAAGAAGTTGAACCTCCAAATCCAGGACGTATATTAAGTGGTCTGGTCTGGATTAATATAATCATCCAATTGTACTGTGTATTTGTCTTCATGTGAAAATGGGTTTGTGTCCTGTTTGTACATGTTTGTGGGTGAATTTACTGAACCACAAGCAATTTTGTTCCAAGACGTATTTCCGATGCGGTTTAAATTGAATCACAGATTCACACAGCCTTAATGCCATTACAACATATCTCAGCAAACCTGACACACATTTCTATGTATGACTGAGGACTTTTGTTGTCTAGTTGGTACAGTTAAAGTTTCTGAATGTACAATAATGAGTAGAGCAAACCACCAGATGCTTTTTATAACTCACACACCCAGTTCCTGTCTGTACTCATTCATTCGTTCGCTCAAGCAGTCACTCACTAGGTCACTCGCTCTCACACTCATTCATTCATCACTCACTCAGTCACTCCTCTCAGTTACTCAGCCACTCATTAGGCTCCTTTTCCACCTTTTCTGGCTAGTGTGAGTCTGGATATCAATAGGCCAGACAGACCAACATGCTCAGACCTTGAGCTATAAGGCCAAAATCAAGCTGTGTTTTCATCGTCAGGCCAAAAACAGCCCTTAATGTTTCTTACTGGAGCAAATGTGACACATTTCACCACCAGGGGAAAGATTAATCAGACTGGAAGCTGTAACTTTATTTTGATGCTCCTCTTTAGAAATTGTGCTAACAATAATTAACTTTACAACAACATGTCAGATTGCAGTCATTAAATTACTTGGTTAATATCTTCGACCCAGGCTCATTCTGAAAACGTAACTCTAAATACATTTTTAGAGAGCGCCAAATACATCCCAGGAGGCAGTTTTTGTTTTTGTGAATCCACTTGAGGCTGCTGTGTACGCTTTTTCAAATATTTCTTGCAATTGCCATTTTTATCCGCTGTTCCCACGTAAATCCACAAGAGGCCGCTGTCGACTGACTGACTGACTGACTTACTGACTTACTGACTGATCGACTGACCAACCCTCCTCCTTCCCTAAACCCAGCCAATAGTGTTTTAAAAAGCACTGATTGACCTGCCCACCCACCTCCCTAAACCCAGCCAATAGTTTTAAAAAGCAATCCAGGAAAAAAAGCCCTCAACTGATTTTTACCACGTTTTCAGATTTTACCACATTCTCACCCTGTTATTTACTTGTTTATTTTATTTTTTGGATTCTGTTTTTGTCTTACCTGTTTTCCGAAACCGTTCTTTGCCGGACTCAAACCCCGTCGTCATGGTCAACTCCTCTCTGCGTCTCAAGTCCAACAACGTACAAAGCAAGCTAACTGGACAAACTGGAAACAGTGGAAAACAGACGAAATACAGCCATATTCATCTCTGGCTACATAATTTGCAGTCTCCAGAAATGAATATAGGGCTACATTTTCAGAATGAGCCTATTTTGAATATATTCTAGTTCTTTAATTTGATGGTTCCTCAACAGATTTACTTTTGAAAAGTAAATAATTTACTACAAAGAATTTACTATATACTATAAGAATTGACTATAACCACATCAATTATATATCAGCTAAATATTTGAATAAACTAACACTAACATCAGACGCATTTGCACATGGAGTGAAACCTTTTTTTATTTTTTTTTTTTTTTTCGGATTTATTATTTCAAATTCATCAAAAATTCAAAATCTTGCACAATGATATGGGATCAAAATCCCACCAAATGTATTGTGGTCGTGGATCAAAAAAATAAGCATAAATGCAAAAATTAACATTGCATGTAAAATTATAATGTGCATAAACGAAAACTAAAGGTACCGCAAGATAATGTGCGTAGATCAAAAATGGAAATGCGTTTACAATTACACTGGAAAAAAATCTGAAATCTGAATTCAAAGTTTTCCTAATTGCAAACAGAATCAGTTTTTCTGCTCATATGTGAATGTTTTTTGAAAATGTTCTGTCCAAATGTGACTCTTTATACTGTACGTATCAAGCTGCCGACTGAAAGTTCGAAGCATCTCCCATCCGCTTACACGCAAAACATAATGGGTAATTTAGCATTCTAAGAAAAATGTCTATAATAGGCTACAACAGTGGTTCTCAACCATTTGCTACAATCTGTCTTTGTACGCCACACTTTATCATAAATTGCGCTGTGCTGCAAGACTAGGTGGATTCATTTATCACCATTTTAGATGTTTTATCTTTATCTTTTACAGTGGCTCTGAATTATCAAAGCATCTCCCAAAAGACTGGGAAAAAATTTAAAGAAAATTTGTCAATAATATATGAAGCGTTGAAAGCTAATAGCTTTATAATAAATATGGGGAATGAGCAGTGGCACTAACCCTCTTCTGACTTTGATAAACCTTCCTTAAACCTCAGTTTGCCTGTTTTGAACCAAGGTATTCAATGGGCCAAAAACCCCTTGGCTGCTTACCTGATTCATTCCCTCTCTTGCTCTATTAGAGATGCACTCACATACTCAAATTCACTTACTTCTTCATTCAAACACTCATTCGCTCATTGACTTATTCATTCAAGCACTGATTCACTCACTGATTCATTCAATATACGTGTTCACCTACCCATCCACTCATATTTTGTTCATTCACGTGCGCTTACTTCCTCACCTACTTATACATTGGCTCAGTCACTCTTCTGCTCTTTATCTCCCTCTCTTCCTCTGAATGTGTCTTTGAGTTGGTCTGACGTCCCCTCTGTCTTTATTTCCCCCCCTTCTCTCACGCTTTCTCAGATGAATCGTTATAATCTGTTGCAGATGGCCTGGCTCAAGCCGTCCTGTTGTAGCCAGCGGCTGCGGATTGTGTGGCCTCCTCCTTTTCTCTTTCTCTGTATCTCTCCTTCTTTGCCACTCTTGCCTGTGGATGTAGCCTCTAAGCTTTTAGTTCTGTCTTGCATGGATTCTCTAACCATTATATGTGACCCTGGACCACAAAACATTATGTTGGCAATAGCCAAAAAACATTGTATGTGTCAAAATGTATAGATTTTTTTTATTTATGCCAAAAATCATTTAAGTAGATTTAGTAAAGATATTTTCTACTGTAAATGTGTCAAAACTCAATTTCTGATGTAATATTCATTGCTAAGAACTTAATTCGGGCAACTTTAAAGTCTCCTTTAAAGTCTATTCACCTTATTCTTCATGTACGAGCGGGCGCAGCCATTGGAATCTTTTTGGCTCGAGTATTCCGGTCTCACTCACGTCCATTCATTGTTAGACGTTAAAAACAGCTGCTTGATGTTGCAAACTGACATTTTCTTATTATATTATTCTACTTTGTCTGTATAATCATGAAAACACTTGTGTGTAGAGCCAGTAGTTTGATCGTTTTCGTTTATTATTCCTAGTCATTTCTCCCATAGGCAGCTGAGTTGGAAGTTCTAAAACAATCGCAAAAACGAGCGCACTTCCGCATCGAAGAATAAGGTCAATGCTTCACAGTTTGACCCACTTCCTAGAGAAATAGAATATGAAATGAGAAACAGTGGGTGTTGCTTTTTTTTTTACTGCAAGCTGATTGGATGTAGTAAAGTAGGCATTTCAGTCAGAAAATTCAGCAGAATGGTTTCAGGAGAGTTTATTACAACTTAATAGACACCTCCTCTTCTCCATTTCTGTTTGTTGTCATGGTGCTGTCAAAACTGGCAGTTGGAGGGGGCGTGTTTAAGTATGTTAGCCACACCCAATACCTCTGACAGATGTAATCAGAGAATTTAACAGAAAACAAACAAAGTGCATTTTCAGGATTCAATTAAAGATTACAAAGGCAAACTTTTTTTAGTGACATTCACGCCACAGAACAAGCAATGTGACTTAAGAAAATCAACATGGTTAGTTTTGATTTCATGTGTACTTCAGCCCTTTGTGCACTGTTCAAAATTACTGCCCTTTTATTATGCTAGGAATGAAACTGATTTTAAACTGAATTAAACTTCTGCAAAACTTCTAAATTGTTAAGAAAATTACATGATTTTAATTCTTTAATTGCCAAATTCATATATGAAGTCACTGATTTGGTAAAAAAAAAAAACGCACAAAATTACTTATTTTCAAAATATAAAGTAGTTGTGGACTGGATTTTTTAAAAACCTTTTATCACAGTCTTGGACATGTGAACGATTAGTAACAACATTAATAATTAATAATAATAATAATTCCTTACATTTATATAGCGCTTTTCTGGGCACTCAAAGCGCTTTACACATAGGGGGGTCTCCTCATCCACCACCAGACTTTGATGCATTAGATGTTAATTGTTTCTCCCTAATTTACTGTTGGTGGCTGTTTTTGCCCATTTGACTTCTATTACAACCACAATAAATACACAGTTTGTTTTTATTTACTCCATGTAGTTCTGGGAGCTGAGATGCATATTTTGATATTCTCAGACACATCAAGGTAAGTGTGCGCAAAGGTCACTCTCACAGTCTCACACACTCACTACACACACACTTTAATTAGCTGTTACTGCAAATAAAATCAAGACACTAAGCTGCTTTTGCACAGGGCTAAAGAGTGATAATCTGATTATCAACAGTAATAATTACACATTTCACCTCTTCCCAACAGAAAAAAAACTACCAACAATCAAAAAAGCATGATTATATGGTGTCATGGTTTTGCGATCAAAAAAATGTGGTTATAATGGAAGTCAATGGGGCAAAAACAGCCACCAACAGTAAATTAGGGAGTAAAAATGAAAATCAATCAAAAATAATGCATCAAAGGCGATGTTGTTTCACATGACCAAGACTTTGATAAAAGGAAAAAAATCCAGTCCACAATTACTTTTTATAATGAAAATACGTCATTTTGTGTGTTTTATTTTACCAAATCAGTGACATTTATGAATTTGGCAATTAAAGAGTTGAAATCCTGTAATTTTCAAAACAATTTAGTAGTTTTGATCAGGACGGAGGTTGATTAACAGATTTATACAAAAAAAATGGAATCTGATGCATTTTACAGCAGTTCAATTCAGTGGTTTTCATCCCTATACTATAAAACCTAAGAGTGAAAGTCACTAAATGAAATAAGTTAGTTTAACTATTAATAAAAAAAGTTATTTAGACTCAATGAAAAAGAGTCTCATTAACTGATTATTTTTAGCAAAACTCAAATCTAATGAGTTAGGAATTAATTATATTTTTTGTGTTAACTCTAATGCTAGAAGCAATACCAAACCATCTGAGTAGCTATGTAGTTGTTTGAACTTCACTTGTTCTATTAACTTAACCAATTTGACCACATCAACACCAATAATATGTGCATATGACTCAATATACATATATAAGTTTACAGTACTCAAACCATTTTGTTTCAAAACCTAAATGGTTTGCCGCAATCGGTTTCCTCAAGCAGTTTGAATTAACTTAAATTGTCGGGTTTTACAGTGTAACATAACAAATGGGTAGTAAATTTGTCCAGCGAGTATCGTTGAGTTCTTTAAAAATTTCATTTTCAAAAGCATTTTCCCAAAAGATGTGTCAAAATAATATTTGTCACCAAAAATCATTCTGCTAGCTGAAATACAGAAAAGTTATGGCCAAATTATTACTCAAAATCACCCTAGAGTGGACAAAAACATCCCCAACAGCACATAAAGGCGCATTTTTTTTTCAGTATTTAGATTTTCTTAAACCCCTAGAATCCATGTTGTGAATTAGTTGTATCTCAGGCAAATACAGCCATATCCAAGAAATGAAACATCAATAGAAAGCTTATTTAATCAACTTTTAGATAGTGTGTAAATATCAATTTCGAAAAGATTGACTTTATTACTGTTTCTGTGGTGCAGGGTCACGAAATCTCATGTTATTATTCACAGTGAATAAATCCTCCAGCAAGCTTTCTTCAATATTCTGATAGAAATACCATTAAGCACTTAAAATGTCCCCACATGATCACCTGAGCCCGTTTCACTGCGTATTTAGCCTTGACTGGATACAGGTTTTAGTGCTCTGCAGAGGCTTAAACCGTTTTCTAGCACTTTTTCCAGAGATCCGGAGGACGTCCATCAACTGGCTGACCCTCTGAGCACCTCTCTGGGTTTCTCCTCACACCATTCACAGCCCCTCTGCAGATGTTATACAGCCTCAGTCAGACCAACGTCAGCTGAGTCTCACCACATGGGTCTACCAATATTTAGAAAGACGCACACATGCACATATTTAGCTTTCAAGGCCCCCCTTTTTCTCTTTCTCTGAGTGTTTCTCATGCTAGTGGCATGTATGTTTTGCCTTCATTTTTATTATTCCGTACAGGTCTGTTTGGAAACCATTATATGGCTGGGGGTTTATGGAAAATACATCTCTTGTAATGACATCATGAGCATTAGATTACATTTACACTACTAAGACACACTGGAGGATTAAAAAAAATATATGAAGAAAAACATGCTTTTGTATATGTACTGTAAATTGTTACACTGGAATGGCAATGGCACATTTAGTCACTCATTGATTAATTTATTCAACCATTCATTTACACACTTGCAGAATAATTCATTTAACCATTCATTCACTCTACGACTGATTTATTCAAGCATCCATTGAGTGAATTATTCAATTATTCACTGATTCACCAGCGCAATAAGGCGCAAGACGTGTTTGGCATGATTTGTTGCTATTTTCAGACCAGCGCAAGCCTAATTTTCATGTTTTGTGTCATGTTGTTTAAATAGTAAATTCATTTGCACCACTTTGTGGACTCATGGATGTGCCAGTCTAAAAAGGAGGTGTGTTAAGGTGTGAAGCAACGTTTCCTTATCCACAAAAGTAAAGGCGTAAAATAAAGAGTAAAAGTACAGAGAAAGTAAAGATGCCAAATGGAGTTTAACTGTTTTCTTGGTAGTAAAGCGTTCAGTTTTACCTCTTACAAAGTCCACAATGCAGATAGCAAATGCGCCATGGCGCGACGTAACTGACTCTTAAAGGGAATGGGAGATGAGACTCTGATTGGTTTAATGCACATTATGCTCAAAACACACCCATAACTCATTAAGAGAATAAGCACAACCCTGTTAGACCATGCGCCACGGCGCAAACCATTTTTTCCGTCCTTAAAATAGCAAAAGTGGATTCGGACACACCCTTAATGCTTTTGCGCCATGCACTTTAGACTCTGCACCTAGATCGTTAAAATAGAGCTAATAATGTTGAATCATTAAGGCACTCGCTGACTGATTTATTCAACTAGCCTTTACTCACTGGCTGATTCATTTAACCACTCATATGCTCACTGATTCATTCAATCATTTGTTCACTCTCCAACTGTTTCATTCAATCATTGTTTCACTCACTCATTATCTTACTGACTGATTCTTTTAACCACACATTCACTCACTTACTGATTCTTTCAACTACTCATTCATTGTCTAATTTGTTCAATCATGCATTTACACACTGACTGAAATATTCAGAGACTTCTTGGTCTTTCATAGACTGAATCATTCAACCATTCATTGACATCCTCAGCAATCCTAGCTGATTCGAATGTTATCACTCGATTGAATGGCCATTATCAGTGGTTATAAGCTGATAGAAATGGGCTGGTAGACGCATTCTGCACCTACTAGGATCAGAAGGCTGTTATCATCCATCCACATGGTTAATCAGCTACAGATCACATATGGCTGCAGCCCGAAGTTAACAAGAACTATTTATATTATTTATCAAATTTCCCATTCCCTATTTTATAACGTCTTCCCCTACCCCAACCCTAAACCCAATCACCACAGTAATCTGAAAACAGATCTGGATCTGGAGTCTTCTCTATTAGTATAGCTGATTAACCACGAAAATTATATATATTAATTATTAAATTTCCCATTAATTATATTTTATTGACGTCTACCCCTATCCAGGGGCACCACTGGCTGCCGCGGGCCCTCTGACAACCTTTCACCATCGAAAACGGGAGTGGGGGGTGTGGGAGGCGGCGGGGGGTCGCGGACAAGAGTGAAGAGCGGGGGATGGGGGGGTTACGGGTGTTGACATGGACGAGAGTGAAAACTGGAGGGGGGTGTCGGTTATGGACGAACGTGAACAGTTGGGGGGGGGGGGGGGGGGGGGGGGCTGGGGGGGTTGAGGTGGGCCCCTAATAATATCTCTGGGGTCCCCCAAAATGCATGGGCCCTTAGAGTCGTCCAAACTACCCCATCCCCCCAGCCTAGTAGGCACAGAAGGCTACTACTGGCCCATATCTATCAGCTGATAACCACTGATAAAGCCCATTCAAAGGAGTGATAACATTCAAAGCAGGTGAGCTTATTCATTTAACAATTTATTCACTCACTGACTGAATCATTCAATCACATGTTCATTTACCGACTGAATCACTCAACCATTCATTCTCTCACTGACTGAATACTTCAATCCTTCTTTCATCGACTCATTCTTTTATTCATTAATTCTCTCGCTGACAGAAGATTTATTCCCCTTATTCACTCATGCACTGATTTATTCAACCATTCCTAAACTTGTGAACGATTCATTTAAGCATTCATTCTCTTGCTGACTGGTTCTTTCAATAATTCATGTTTATTAATATGTTTATAACAGCTTACTAACTTGCTCACTTAGTTATCTGTTCACTCATTCATGAACGGATTCATTCACTTAACATCTGATATGTTTATAAAGCTGCAGATTTTAAATGGAAATTGTATTGATATATTTGTCAAAGCAACTATATTATCTGTTTTTTACATTAAAGGGTTTTTTATAATGTCACTGTTCTTTGTAGGAGCTTGTTTTTCAACAGCCATCATAAAGTATAGCCAAGAATAAAGCAGTCTCATTAGATTTAATATATTGAAGCTAAATTCATCAATGCAGCCTGTGCCTGGTTAGAGATTTTGTGAGAATCAGATTGAAGTTTGTGGTTAACACTTGCACACTGATCAATGAGTCTTATTCGAGGAACACTAGTTTAAATCTGGCTTGTGACATTTTCCATTCCCGTCCAAGTTTTTGATAGAACAGGTCTCTGAGTGTTCATTGACTTTTCTTTTGTCTTTTTGGTGTACACACTGTAGATGCAGCTGCTCTAAATTACAGCCCAACCTCTCCATAGACATATGTAATTACAGAGCCTCTGAATAGAACGGGAGAGACTGTAAACCTACATTTACTTTTCACCATTTATCTTCCGTGTTAAGCTTGGGCTATGCTATGTGTTTTTAAATTTATCTCAACCAGACTTTATTTAGATTGAGCCGATCTTTTAATATGCCCCAGTGCAGTGCCATTAACCAATATACTTTATAAAACCAGCGGCAGCATGTTTCATATGGTGTGTAACTGGGTTTGGTCTCAGTCAGAGTGAATGTGTGAGGAGACGTTTAGCAGGCATTTCTGAGCATGTGCTCTTTCGTATATACAGTGTGTGTGTGTGCCAGTGTGCATGCATGCGTGTGTGTGTTCTTGTAATTCTTACATCGTATACCAGTACATTTTTACCTTAGGGAAACATTTGGTCCCCATGAGAAAAGCAGCTCATAAATCACACGGAATAAAGTATTTTTAAAATGTAAAAATGCAGAATGTTTTTTGTGAGGGTTGTGTTCAGAATATATAACATACACTCACCGGCCACTTAATTAGGTACACCTGTCCAGTGCATTTAGGCATGTAGACATGGTCAAGACGATCTATTGCAGTTCAAACTGAGCATCAGAATGGGGAAGAAAGGTGATTTAAGTGACTTTGAACGTGGCATGGTTGTTGGTTCCAGATGGGCTGGTCTGAGTATTTCAGAAACTGCTGATCTACTGAGATTTTCACGCACAACCGTCTCTAGGGTTTACAGGGAATGGTCCAAAAAGGAGAAAATATCCAGTGATCGGAAGTGCCTTGTTGTCTTGTATCCATCCTGCCTTGTTTCAGTGGTTCAGGCAGGTGGTGGTGGTGTAATGGTGTGGGGTATATTTTCTTGGCAAACTTTGGGCCCATTAGTACCATTTGAGCATTGTGTCAACACCACAGCCTACCTGAGTATTGTTGTTGAGCATGTCCATCCCTTTATGACCACAGTGTACCCATCTTCTGATGGCTACTTCCAGCAGGACAACGTGCCACGTCATAAAGCATGAATTATCTCAGACTGATTTCTTGAACAGGACAGTGAGTTCACTGTATTCAAATGGCCTCCCCAGTCACCAGATCTCAATGCAATAGAGCACCTTTGGGATGTGGTGAAATGGGAGATGCGCATCATGGATGTGCAGACAACAAATCTGCAGCTCTGTCTGATGCTATCATGTCAATATGGACCAAAATCTCTGAGGAATATTTCCAGTACCTTGTTGAATCTATGCCACGAAGGATTAAGGCAGGGGTCCAACTCTGTACTAGTAAAGTGTACCTAATAAAGTGGCCGGTGAGTGTACTTCTTTACATTAAAAAAATCATTATGTCTATAGGAAGTTCCCACAAAGAGAGTTGTACAAGTGTGAGTGTGAGAGAGCAAGTAAGTAAGAGAAAGTAAGAGAGAGAGAAAGATAAAGTTTAAGAAAAAATACATAACAAAGGATTATTTTAAAACTGCATATTTATCAATGAGCACCAAAAAACTTGATGTGACATTTAAAGTTACATTTAAAGTTTATATTTACATCATGCATAATGGGATTTATTTAAAATATAGTCAGTTAAATATACTTATTATGCATCAATTGTTTTTTAAGTGTAAAATGAGATGAAAGGCCATTTCAAAGCAAGCGCCATCTGCAGCAGGAGGAAAGCGCTTAATCTCCATTGAAATTACTGTAGTAAAATACATTTTCATATTTTAAAGACGTGGTGTGGAACAATTGAATTTAATGCAGTGCTTCTAGTCCAATGTGAGACCCACTTCATATTGTTTCTCGATCATGCAGTGAAGATCATCGATTTTGAACAAACCAGCTCTTAAACGTAGTGAGTTTATAATGGCATAACAGTTCACCGGAAGCCACTAAGCTGGTTTATTCAAAATTAAAAGTCCTCGAGCATAAAGCCCATTACTATTACACTTGTCCAATGTGGCCTTCCAGTAACACTATACAATAAGATTCACTTGTATGCTACTTCACAAATAATTATGAATTAGGTGTGACCATTAATGATTACTACATCATGATTAAAGAATAATGCAGTATTTTATTATGTTTTATCAGATATATTCTATTTATTTCTATATTGTAAAAACATCCTGGTTGCCTTAAAATTTTAGGTTGAATCAAATTAAGCTTATGAGTCCATTGAACTTATATTCTGTTAAACTGACTTAAAACAGCTTGCGTAACTTATAAATTAAGTTAGAAAATTATTAACTTCGTTTAATCAGTTACAATAACCTAAAAACTTATGCTGTCAGGACTAATTGATCAAATATTTTTTTACAGAATAAGGTTATAATTATTTAATGAATGGTTCTTATCTGTGTATTAGGTAGACTTTTATGGTGCCTTTTTAACATTTTTGAAAGAACAGACCACATCTTTTGCTTTAAGACTTGGGAATTTGGGCTGTAGGCTTGTTCCTGTGTTGCGTAGATGAAATATAGAGTTCATTGTGTTGCACTAAGTTTTTCCTCCAGTTAGTCAGTGGGTTAGTCATGAAAGCCAGAAATTCAGCGTTTACTGTCCCAGAAGTATGAACACAATACTCCCAGTTCTTTATCGCTCTGACAGCCCTTCACATTAACACTTTGACTTGTTGCCTTTTTGGATTACAAACCTTAAAAATCATAGTCTAAAGGTAAAAAAGCAAACTTTCTTTCATATTTAAAGCCATGATGTAACCCCAGTGGCAGATGTTGGAGCAAAGTCTAATGCATTATATCTAGTCAACTTCATTTGAGTACTTGAAAAAATCCTCTAAAGAAAATCTTCTACTGAAAAAAATCCTTTACAGAAATCACTGTTTTGCTTTATTATGTATTCTTGTTCATATTTTAGGTATTTTAACTCTTAAATGTTTTGTCAAACAATTCCTGGAAGCGCTATCGGCTAGTTCAATACTGATCAGTGGGGTTCATTTTTTCATAAAACATTATTGATAGCTATTCTCCAGTCAGCAAATATACTTACATTAATATTAATATTATTCAGCAAACATACATTGTAAGTGACATTAAAGACAGTAATTATAAACCATAATAATTGACGCTAAAATTTTGAATCTACAATTTCAGATGTATGTGCAAATTTATAACTTAAACATGTTTTTTATTTCTAATTTCTTGCTTTTTCCTACTTTTTATTTTTGGAAGTTGTTTTTTTTTTAAGATACGATAAATTTAAGATACGATAAATTGAGATTTTTGAAAATTCATATTACAGGTTAGCAAATATTAACTTGATTTGATATTATTGTCCTATCTTACAAAATCAAATCTTATCTCTAGCCGGGAAATTGTGTCATCAAGTTCAACAATCCATTTTCTGGTCTTACACTTCCTGAGCCGCTTATGTGTTAGCTTAAAAACAAAATGGATAAAAAAAACCTGCAAGTTTTTAAACAAACCATGATGAGAATTGTTTTTCCTGAGCTAACTGTAATATCATGTTGCACAGCAGTTTGTTATTACTGTTTTGTCATCAATAACGCATCTTCAGAGCCCTCCAGAAGTCTTTATACCATTAAAAATCTTCATTCATTTTCATTCATCAATTAATGTTATGCTACTGTTGGACAGTGTAATAAGCATTTTTTTCGATTAGCTTTCAAAACAATTTGAAGTTAGGACAGCTCTCAGGTTGCCCTAAAGTTTAGACAGTTTCAGGATATTGGTTAGGATATTTCCGTAATATCACCTTCTTATGTGTAACTTTTTTTATTTATTTGTTTTTTGAAAATAGGCGAATTTTAAAGCAACTATCTAACTTGCTCACTTAGTCATCCGTTTACTCATTCACTGCCAGACTGATTCACTTAACATCTGAAAAGTTTATAAATCTGCAAAAGTCCCCTCAATTTAAACAGATGCGCTTTACTATTGAATCCTTTCAGTAAATCTCCAGGTTTTGCGGGAGCACTTTTAGCTTAGCTTACTATAAACCATTGAACTGGGTTTGACTATTAGCATATCATTCAAAATGACCTAATAATTTAGGTGATTTTCCTAGTTAAAGCCACTTAAAGTAATAATCAAGGCAGCAAATGTCCTTTTTTTTGTGCCAGAATGAGAGTATTCCTCCTAGACATATCGGCCTAGAAAATAGCAAATTTTCATTTTTTTATCAGTCTTAGTACATGATGTACAGAAAAGTCAAGCTTTAAATAGGGAAACTTTCAAAACTCTTTATTTGAAATTTGTTGGGGCTAATAGTCTAATTAGATTCAATGAATTCCTCTAAGCTAAGTTAAAAGTTCTCGCATGACCCATAAATCTGCTGGATTGATTTAAAAATTGTAAAACTGTTTAACTCTAGGGCAGTTGTCAAATTAGCAAATTTCCAAATAGAGAGTCTTTTATTTCCCCAAAAAATAAAATCTCCTTTAAGATAAGATCATTTTAAAGATAGAATCTTTCTGTAATTCACCCCATGTCTGTAATTATTGGCCGATTGCAACCAGTAGCCAATCAATCTGATCGCCTCGACATCATTAATATTAAAGATTTACCATGTTGTGATTTTATAGCCAACACATCTGTGCATCCTCCACCCTCAGGCAGTCCCCAGCAAACGGTGACGTGGATAGAGAGATCACTCACCGGGGTGTGAAGTGCGAGGAAGTTTGGCACCCACAAGAAGCTTTCAGGGGAACTTTGAAAAAGACCCAAATAGAGCAAAGCTGCGAGCTTGTTTCCTATTAACTTCTGGCACATTCCGGTGGAAGAAGTTTCATATTTTGACAAAAGAAATGAAAGGCAGGCTGAATAAGAAACCATTTTGCTCAATTGTTGTAACAGAAAAAGCAAAATTGTAACCATATTAAATTAAATCCGCAGGGCTCAACCCAGCTTATGTGACTTATGATACTCTATTGTTGTCCAACATCATCAATGTAATCCAGATTGTTGATCCATATCCACATTATTGTCATTCTCTACATTCCTCTGAATGACAATACCAAGGCTCACATATGCTCGGAATTACACGTATCGTCCAATCAGGAGAGACTGACTCGTCATTTGGCGGGGTTGACCTTGTAAACCATTCCATCAGCATGACAAAGATGAGTGTTTTCTGCTTAATTAGGAACACATGCCACTCAGTCTCTGCGAATAGACCTGATGTGTGATTACACAACCTGCTGCCATCTGATAGGCTGGTGAGAATGACGTCATAGCAGCTGCCAAATACCCCAGCTAACCCCCACCCCCCCATCCCAACAAAAATCGAAGGTTACGTAACATCTAACCAACACTTAACCCCTACAATGATTTTTACTGGTACAATTTTCGGTGGCGATAAAAACTGGAGGACTCTTTCCAAACCTGCACAAGCTCATTGTTCGTTTAATCACCTACCTGCATTTTTACATGTATTTTAAGTGCAATTTCATTCTCTCTGTGTCGTTGGATAGGTTAGAAAGGGAGCTCCCCCAATACTGCGTGCTCTTTTGCGAGTCCTTTGTTGTTAATAAAGTGTTGGAGTGCTTTCACGCTTCTCTGGCGAGTGCTGAGTGCTGCGGGGCAGGGGGGGAGACCAAAACACCAAGCCAACCCCATCTGTGTTCATTTGACTGGAGAGAGAGAGAGAAAGCTGATGGAGCTGTAAAAATTACCTGCTTTTTTTAGTAATGAGAGTTTTTGGCCTAGAGAGAGAGCGTCGGATGATGATAGAGTCTGAAAGAGAAGCTTTAGTGAGGGAAAGTGAGAAACTTTGGGGAGCGCAGAGGAGAACCACACCCTTACCCACTTCTACTGCATGGTTAAAATTGCAGCTTGTCTTGTCCCTGTCAGTATAGCTCAAAATTTCCCTTTGCTCTCACTCTGTTCTCACACATATAACTTTGCAGTTTACAGATTGCTGTTGCTTTCACACTTAACGAGTGTTTTAAGCATTATGAGGATAGAGCTGTTATGATTATTAAATGTACAGGGTGATAATTGAAATAATGGCAGATATGGTGATTAATTGTCTGTTCTTTTGGCTTTGTCATGCTTTTTGTGTAATTCTTTCAGTGAATCATTATTGCTTGTACAGTTGGAGGCCAAACTATTAACAGGAGGCCTGTGAGATTTGTATTCCTTTTCAAATATTTTCCGAGTGATCTTTAATGGCCCGTTTCCACTGAGTTGTACGATACAGTACGGTACTGTACAGTTCTACGCTTTTATGGCCGTTTCCACTTTCAAAAGGCGTACCGAACCATACCATACCACACCACTTTTTTGGCACCCTTTCGAAAGGGTACCAAACACGAGAAAGGGTACCAAAAGGTGGAGCTAGACGCGCAGCTGAAAGCTATTGGTTTACAGAGATACGTCATTCGCTCACGCAACAAGCCAGAATGAAAACAAAGAAATTGCCATATTTTAAATTCACAGCGAGAGATTATAGCAGAATTATATATACATATAATAATGAGCCTTGGTCGACCCAGCCTCAAACAAACCTTGTCGTCATCTTGATGGACAGCCACAAAGCCAAAAAGAAGAGCAGATTTTACCCTGTGCCCCTTAGGTTTTTACGAGCCAGTCTGAAGCGCGAACGGTTTCACTTTCTTGCTTGCACTCGCTGTGCATCTATATTTGAAATTACAAACTTCTTGAGCTGATGATAATAACGTGCTTTTCAAACCTGATCCTGTCAGAAACCTACAAAAGCGAGAGTAACACGCGAAGAAACAAAGGAGAAGCTGGAAAAAAGGAGCACATTATTTTTTCTGCAAACGTGAACAAACTGCCTTGTTTAACTATTATCATCACCTTTTGGACTATTATGAACTCAGAATGATGGAATTATTTTCTAACAAGAGGCTACATGTGCTGCTGAAGATTAAAGATGCATTTAATCATGAGAGGTTTGCTCTGACTGTGTTTTGTTTTTAACCTAAATAAGGACTAAATGTATCCTGTGTGTGGTTTTTCTGTAATTGGTAATATATCTGAGACTGTAAGGGTCTGTATGTGTTCATATATGTTGCATTGATTTATTTATTTTAGATAATTACTGACGTTACAGTAGGCTATTTCGCACTGCCATTGATCTGCAGTTATAATCAACTCATGTTCATAGAAAAGTTAGCAAGAAACATTTATACAGAAGTATTTATGTGTATAAAGCATCTGTTTAGTGAGAAGTGCTGCTCATATGATACTGTATGTGAGCGACCCGTACAGCTTTACTGTAGACATTTTCTTGAGCGAAAATTACGTTGACTGAAACTTTCTGTCGTACACCATTGGTAACCTTTTAGCAGTGGAAACGGTGACCCGCACCGAGCCAGACCGAGCTGTACCGTACCATACTGTACATCCTCAAGATCTTTTTTCAACACACTATTTAGCATAATACATTAATAACTTGTTTGTAATAGCTTTTTTTTTTATTTTTGTAGTTATTACAGTACATGCTAATACAAAAAATCAAAGGATACACTAAAATAGCACATCCTAGATCTAAATGAATAAAATATTCTCATTAAATACTTTGTCCTTTACATAGTTGAATGTGCTGACAATAAATTCACAGAAAAAAGTGAAAATCAAAAGTGTAAACCCATGGAGGTCTAGATTTGGAGTCACACTTACAATTGAAGTGGAAAAACACACTGCAGGCTGATCCAACTTTGATGTAATGTCCTTAAAAAAAGTCAAAATTAGGCTCAGTAGTGTGTGTGGCCTCCATGTGCCTGTATAACCTCCCTACAATGCCTGGGCATGCTCCTGATGAGGTGGTGGATGGTCTCCTAAGAGATCTCCTCCCAGACCTGGACTAAAGCATCCGCCAACTCCTGGACAGTCTGGGATGTAAAGTGACATTAGTGGATGGAGCGAGACATGATGTCCCTGATGTGCTCAATTGGATTTAGATTTGGGGAATAGGCAAGCCATTGTATAGCATCAATGCCTTCGTCTTGCAGGAACTGCTGACACACTCCTGCCACATGAGGACTAGCATTGTCTTGCATTAGGAGGAACCCAGGGCCAACCGCACAGGCAAATAGTCTCACAAGCGGTCATCTCCGCACCTAATGGCAGTCAGGCGGTCATGGAGGATGTTGCAGGCAGCAGAGCGTTCTCCATGGTGTCTCCAGACTCTGTCATGTGCTCAGTGTGAACCTGCTTTCGTCTGTTATAAGCACGGGGCACCAGTGGCGACTTTGCCAATCTTGGTGTTTTCTGGCAAATGCCAAATGCCCTGCACAATGTTGGGCTGTAAGCACAACCCCCACCTGTGGATGTCAGGCCCTCATACCACCCTTACGGTTTCTGACCTTTCAAGCAGACACATGCACATTTGTGACCTGCTGGAGGTCATTTTGCAGGGCTCTGGCAGTGCTCCTCCTGTACCTCCTTGCACAAAGACAGAGGCAGACATGCTGCTGGGTTGCAGGCCTCCTTTGCATCTCCTGATGTACTGGCCTGCCTCCTGGTAGCACCTCTATGCTCTGGACATTACGCTGACAGACACAGCAAACCTTCGTGGCACAGATCACATTAATGTGCCATCCTGGGTGAGATGCACTACCTGAGCTGCTTGATGATGACAGAATTTTCATTTTTGTGTGAACTATCCCTTTAAGACCTTAAAATTTACTTCATTTGTGTTCAATCACACACATTTCCATCTAAAATTCGGCTTTATCATTTACACGCTTTATTATTTCCAGACTAGCCATGTACAATAAAAAACACAGCCTCAGGTTTGTGTCTCCAACACCTCTGCTATGCCTCAGTCACACCGTTCTTTTCTTTTAAACTTAATAGTCTGTTCTGTTCCTGTCAGGCAACAGCACAACAAAAGCAGGACCATTTTCATTTAGACCACCATTTATTAGTTAAAGCACCTTTTTTTTGAAAAGCTTTTTAATAAACAGGCTCGGTTCACTGCACAGCCTGTGGAGATTTGGAAAATGGCACAAATTGTTTGGTCTCACCAACATAATTTGTTGTAACTCAAGAGTCCTCTCAGGAATTTCATTAACTTAACAAAAACCATGACGAGACGTTTTCTGTTCTTGAAATAGAATGAACATTCATTCATTCAATTTCTTCAGCTCAGTTCCTTATTTATCAGGGGTTGCCACAGTGGAATGAACTGCTAACTATTCCAGCATATGTTTTATGCAGCGGATGCCCTTCCAGCCACAACCCAGTATTGGGAAACACCCATACACTCTCACATTCACACACACACACACTCATACACATACACTATGGCCAATTTTGTTTATCCAATCCACAGAAATGCCAACTGGCCCAGCCGGGACTCGAACCAGTGACCTTCTTGCTGTGCTAACCACTGAGCCACCATGCCACACTATGAAATGAAGAATAACTCGTAAATATATATAAATCATACCTATTTGTATTTGAAATTTAAAGATGAACTTTCATGTAATTTATGTAATCTGTCTAGCCTATATTATCACATATCAAATTTCTATATGGGGTGTGATTATATTTAGTCTTCTACATTACTCTGGACACACCATTACTCTTCTTTTATTATGAATTTATAAATGAAATAATCAAAAGTACATGCACAAAACAATGAACAAATATAGAAATTCCTATCTAAATTAAATGACTGAACAAAAATTTAATGATGGAATTTAAATCCAATTTACTTGCTAATCGACAAGAGATATTAAACGTTTGGCATATCGATGTGTTTCAGCACGCTTGAAATGGACATTTAAACTTTTACATTAGATTCATGATAAAACGGCATGTTGCATGATTTATAACAGTGATGAATTACAGTTTGTTTAATAGTGTAATCGGTTAATCGTTGCATCCTTATTGTTGATGCAGTGTTATTTGTTTCTATGACAAACAAGGCTACCTTTGGTTAGGTTGTTGACACTAAGGTGACATTTACACTAGCTCATTTTCATTCTCTTAAATGGTCATTTAGAATGAAAATGCGCCTCATCCAGACTAGCTTTTTATTATGTTTTAAAGAGCACCTATTTTACCCCTTTTAAAAGATGTAAGATAAGCCTTTGGTGTCTCCAGAATGTGTCTGTAAAATTTTAGCTCAAAATACCCATCAGATTATTTAGTATAGCCTCCACAATCCATCCATTTTGGTGTCTGAATACATAGCTGTTTTTGTAGCCTGTAGCTTTAAATCCAAATGAGCTGCTTCTTGCCACCCATCGTTCCCACGTACGTCTGCTTCTCGTCATGCGTTACGTCAGATAAACAGCACAGTGACAGAGACAGACTTGGATGAAGCTGAAATACAGCTCACGAGTCAAAAATACCAAGTATATTTTGTGTAATTGCGATGGAGTTTATTCAAGCCTTTCTGAAATGATGAGTCTCACACAAATGCCATTTGCAGCGCGCACACACACACCCACACACATATGTGTGTTTACTGACATCATGTGGCCGTGGTGATTATAGCAGTTAAGAATCAGATAGGGATTTTACTGTCTTTATCACAAGTATGTTTTAAAAACATTTTAAACTTATGCACTTACCCAGTGTATTTGCAAAAAAAATGTTCTGTGGACATGTGTATACATGGTATTATAGAAACATGGCACCTGTCAATCAATTCAGTGGGCTAAGAAAACCACACTCCTACAGTACGTCACATTGCAGTGGGCCTCAAAATCACTGGGATTTGGGTCCTATTTTAACGTCAGGAGAATTAAAAAAAATTAATTTGTTGGGTTTCTATCACTCCAATATGATAGTGGGCACACTAAACCTACACACAGCTTTGTCCAAACAGCTTACAAAAGTTGTTTTTCATTATAGGTGCCCTTTAAAGAAAAGAATCATTCATTCATTCATTGCAGTCTGTGTTATGATCATAAGAGAGGGACTTTTTCCAAATGAAAATGGGGTGTTTTCAAAATGCTTCTTTTTCACAAGTCAAAGATTCCTGAGTAATGTGGACTCCAGGTGAAACCGTAACAAAACTAAGCTCAAAAACGAGCTGAAATACAGGCCTGACCTGGAAAAACCGGACATCTGGTCACCCTATTTGGGGGCTATACCTGGACTTTTTAAAATTCTGTCGGGCCTGTAACCCCCTTATAGAACAGTACCTTATAGTTGCCTTTAAGGCTAACATATTCATAATGAACGCCAAAAAACCTGTACTTCAATTAATCTCATTTACCTCTTCCTTTAAATGATCACTAGTTTGCCTGGCTGGAGTCCTAGAGGTACTTTCCTAACCGTTTCCGAATATCCTTCATTCACTTTATTAGCTGTTTTCCATTCCTGTCTGAAATAAAGGTCTGTTCTTTACTCCAAATCAAGTTCTAGTCATGTCTGTCATGCAGTCATGTATATTCAGTGAGTCTGATTACTTAAACTACAGGCAATGTATTCTTGTTTCATAGCTTATTTATGTATGTATGTATGTATGTATGTATGTATGTGCATTTGAAAGAACTGTGTATGGATAAGTGTAGGTTATTACCATTTTTATTTTTTTTTAATAAATTTTTGTCTTCTGATAAAAACAAAACACTATATTCTAAAGAATGCTGGGAAAATGAAGCCCTTGACATTCATAACCAAAAATACTATATTCCTAATCAATGACTGTTTTTTCCAACATCTTTATATATCATCCAGTATATCTTATTTTGCGTTCAACAGAAGAAAGAAGGATGAATAAATGACAACAGAATTTTCTTTTTGTGTGTGTGTGTGTGTGTGTGTGGACTATCTTTTTAAGTGTCATACATTGATATATTTTGAGATCTACCTCTATGTTCACTGTGAGAGACTGTCTATGATCAACAGTGCTACCGCAACACTTTTAATAGAGCAAATCTTGAGACTCTACTGTGTGATGCTTTGCTGTAACCTGTGTTGTTCTGTATTTCAGAGTAAAGAACAGCAGCTCCAGGCCTTGAACCAAAGTAATAAAGTCTTCCTTTACTGTGCCTTCCTGGACTACAGGTGGGTCAGATCTTTATGCATATGTTGACTTCATGTTTAACAATTATTTGTTTGTAATTTGCAAAAATGTAGCCAAATATCCAGTTATATATCCAATATCCAGTTAATATCAAAGTAATTATCTTTATGGGATACAATAAAGTGACATACATGTGATGGGACTTGGTAGAAAGTACAGTTTGTGTTTTTGTGAATGTAAATCATATGGTATTTCTTTCTTTTTAGTTTTTATTTTATTTGTCCAAACAAACTTTGTTCAAAAGCTCACCATTTAATAGTTTTACTGTCTCATTTTAACATATTGTCTTGTTAAATCTGTTAAAATTGCATTGTAGGCCCCATTTTTAGACATTTTTTCAAATATCTTGCACTTTATTTATGGCCAATTCTATTTCTCTTTGAGGATGTCCAAACTTTCATCCTTAATCTCACTGTTCAGAGATATTTATGCCATTCTTCCTGTCTGTTCTCTCATGTATCGCTCTGTCTGTCATTTTGAGTGTCTCATTTCACATTTCCTGTTTAAGATTGTCAGGAAGTGCTTTAATATATCAATGTGTGTCTTGTATTTATATCCAGCTGTTATCCTATTACCCAAGTAAAGGCCAGAAATAAACGTATGACACTTCGTATATCTACATCATGATATCCAGCATTTAAATCACTTTTATTTTGATTGTTTCATGGACAGAATCTTTTAATTTATCTTGTAGTCTAAATCTTTCAGCCCTGCTAACATTTTTTAGAAATTGGAAAGTCTATTGTTGAAAAAAAAAACAATCTTATGCTATAATAGATATACCAGAAAAATCACTTGAGGCCAATAAATGAAGCCAAGTTTAGCGTCATGTGAAAAATGTGAATAATTTGAAGTAGAGCATGTTTGATTTGGAGTGATATCCATCTTTCTTGTTTTCTCTCTCTATCATTCTTTCTCGTGCTTGTTTGCTCTTTCTCCCATGTGGGTATTTAATAAATATCTGCATCCACAATGGAGTTATAAAGCTGAAATATTGGAGATTAATGGAACCTTGCGTTAGTTTTCATTTCGTTTAGATCAGATTTGATCAACAGCTCTTTGGTAATTCCATTAACGCTGGACGAGGGTGTGAATTCATATGCTTTCAATATAAACAATGAAAAACTCCAGCAACTGTAATGCTCAATTAAACCTCTATATGCTTGTGTGTGTCTGTTTTAGCTCCAAAGAAGGTGTGTGGTCCAATGACGGGTGTGTGAGAGCTGATGGAAACCTGTCCTTCTCTATTTGCTTGTGTAACCATCTGACAAACTTCGCCATTCTTATGCAAGTGGTTCCCATGAAGGTGAGGCGCACTCTATGTCACTCAGTGTCTGATGGCAGTTTTATTTTTCGCTTGATAGATTAACATTAATCATGCTTGCTTTGGCAAAACATAAAACATGAAGTTGGTTCAAGAACTATATGCTCAATTTGTGTGCAACACTCAAACACCAAGGTATTAAACATTGTAACCCTAAACACATTGTAAAAAGTGAACCATTGGATCAAATTTAAAATCTTGTTGAGCCACAGTCACACTAGAGTTTGAGCATTTGAAATTTGTTTATATGGTGCTGGATAAAGGAGCGAGATAAAACGAGATGATGCAACACTACTAAAAGAAGCGATTGCTCTATATTTAAAATTTCTGTACAAAAAGGTCCAGCTTTGAACTACTAATGGTTTCACACAATCACGTGATGACAATTTCCAGATCATAGTTCAATAAGCTTGAACTTTGGAATTCAATTGAATTCAATTCACCTTTATTTGTATAGCGCTTATACAATGTAGATTGTGTCAAAGCAGCTTCACATAAAAGGTCATAGTAAATAGGAACAGTGTAGTTCAGTTTGTAGTGTTTAAGTTCAGTTCAGTTTAGCTCAGTTCAGTGTGGTTTAATAATCACAACTGAGAGACCAAACACTGAAGAGCAAATCCAACGATGCGCAGCTCTAAAGATCCCGAACCATGCAAGCCAGTGGCGACAGCGGAGAGGGAAAAAAACTTCACTAATTGTCGGAAATGAAGAAAAAAACCTTGAGAGAAACCAGGCTCAGTTGGGCACAATCATTTTAATTTCTCCGCTCGCCAAACGTCTTGTGCAGAGCTGTAGTCTCAGTGGCGGAGGCTGGAAGCTGGCCTCAGCGAAGACTCGTCTGTCTCTGGAGCGTCACAGGAATCAGTCTCATGTTCTCCACTCTTCCATGACCACCACAGTAGCTGCTCAGGATACGGCCTGGTCCAGGATATGGAAACCTTGGGATCATCTCGTCGTTGATCTTGGATCAAATCAGTGACTCTGCATAGTCTGAGGGCCTCGGGAAGAGTATCCCCAGGTGGAAATGGAGAATAAAGAAAATAATTAGCGTAGCTGCTGTTCATAGTGTATATAAACAAGATGCAGAACCTGTGTGGAAGCCCGCTAAGTGGTGCACTGAGTGTATGCTTTACTGAACATGTACATTGACATTTACTGAATGCAGTGATAAATGTCAAACTTGTAAGTCAGTGGGGCACAAAGTGTACGATTTTATTTTATTAGTTTTATTTAACAGTTTATTACTGAAAACTGCCTTAAACTAAGTTCAAACATTTTTTTGTTATTCTTGTGGTGCACAAATTATAACGTGACCACCATGATGGCCTTCTTCGTACAGAAGAGCAAAAATAGTAAATGAATGTAATTCAGAAAGCATCTTTAAACGTTAATTACTTTAACATGAACTAAGTATGAAACTTCTACAACAGGGGTGTCAAACTCATTTTAACCGAGGACTGCTTCAGCATCATGGCTGCCCTCAAAGGGCAAGTTAAAAAAATATTACTACTCCTTTACATATTGATTTAAATACATTACCTGACAAAAGTCTTGTCGCCTATCCAAGTTTTAGCAACAACAAATAATCACTTCATTCTAGTCAATCATTTGGTAACATAAGTGGCTTATATGAAAGGCAAAGGCCTCTAGATTATGCATATTTTCCCAAAATAAAATATGAAGCCTTGATTTTTAATTATATAATTAGGACAGTAAGTTCTGACTATGCTTAGACAAAAGTCTTGTCACTTAACAGAAATAATGTACAGTATAGAATATAAAGTCATGGTGCAGTGGAAAAGAATTAATATTGTGTCTGACTCCCATGAGCTTGGACGACTACATACATACATCTCTGCAATGACTCAAATAACTTATTAATGAAGTCATCTGGAATGGCAAAGAAAGCATTCTTGCAGGACTCCCAGAGTTCATCAGGATTATTGGGATTCATCTTCAATGAAATTCATCTTTTTCATCTTACCCCATACATGCTCAATAATGTTCATGCCTGGTGACTAGGCTAGCCAATCCTGGAGCACCTTGACCTTCTTTGCTTTCAGGAACTTTGATGTGGAGGCAAAGTATGAGAAGGAGCGCTATCCTGTTGAAGAATATGCCCTCTCCTGTGGTTTGCAATGTAATGGCCAGCTCAAATGTCTTGATACCTCAGGCTGTTGATGTTGCCATCCACTCTGCAGATCTCTCACACGCCCCCATACTGAATGAAACCCCATGATTTTTCCTTCACCAAACTTGACTGATTTCCATGAGAATCTTGGGTCCATGCAGGTTCTAATAGGTCTTCTGCAGTATTTGTGATGATTGGGATGCAGTTTAACAGATGATTCATCAAGAAAACCCACCTTCTGCCACTTTTCCAAAAATCAAGTAGAAGTCAAGTTAGTATTTGTCGCTCTTACAACTGAGATCGACGACAAGACTTTTGTTAGGTAGTGTAAATTCTTAATACATAATTGTCTTTTTATTTGATTATAACAATAAAGTAACAAAGATATATATATATATATATATATATATATATATATATATATATATATATATATATATTATAATATATATATATATAAATGCATAAATCCTTTTATCAAGTAGTCCAAAGAAGCCCACATTATTCAAGCAAAGTAAATAACAAAGCAAACATCATCTGACACAAGTCATTACCATTCTTCAAAACTTTGGCCATATTTTGGAGAAGCAGAACTATGGATGATAACTATTTTGAGCTGGGTCTCACACAAAACATGCATTATGGGAGATGTAGTTTATTTTCAACATGAGATATAAAGCAGCATGCACTTTTACTTCTAATGCTGGGTTCATACTAAACGTAAAGCACCACATCACTAGCTCTAGAATTACACGCGGGATTCTTTCACCTGATGTGAGTTTTCAGTTTGAGTTGAATACCTTAGATTTCCACAAAAGGTGCAATTGAAATTAATTCTGTACTTGCATGCATTGCATTGCTCAGTTTGCATTTATTTTGTATTCAATCTTTACTCACCTTAAGTATTTCTTGCATTAGTTGTGAATCATAGGCTCTCACAGGGCCACTTTAAATGATTTGGTGGGCATGCTTTTGTGGGTCACATAAAATGATATAGCGGTTAGCTGTTGTCGTGAAGATTACGTCAGCGCTGATGTCTAATGTGGATGCACTGTGTGATCTGTAGTGTGATGTTTAATCAGGGTTACAGCTAAACTCTGCAGGAAAAGGGGCCATATTTTAGGACACAAATGTAAATTCTAGTGTCTGACTAAGCATGTGAATTATATGTGAGTGGATAAAGTACAGTTCCGGGGTCTTAGGATTACAAACTCAGACGTCCACCACAAAATGATCTTCATCCAAAAACATTTGTTTAATCCCTAAGGAGTTTTTTCTTTAACAGATATCCCCATAAGAAACAGTTGCCATCTGAATAGGGTTCTTGTCTTAGACTAAGATTTAATTCTGGAAAATCTAACATTGTATATAAAGGGACAGTTCACCCGAAAAAGAAAATTTACTCACTATTTTTTCTCCGTCAAGTTTCTTTCCTCTATTGAATGCAAAAGAAGATATTTTGAAAAAGGCTGAACACCTGTTAGCATTGACTTCCATAATAGGAAAAATAAGTAAATACTGTTGAAGTGATTGGTTACAGGGTTCCAGCATTATTCAAAATATTTTCTTTTGTATTTAACAGAGGAAAGAAACAAGTAACAGGTGAGTACATGATGATTTTCTCTTTAAAGATATTAAATCTAAACGATTAAAGATAAACTCACAACATTAAAAATGCACACATTGTATGCCAGTATATATTTTTACCAGCTCATAAATTGGTAAAAGTGGTCATACAGTGGCAGGGACCCCAGAAATTAAGGTCTGCTGCAAAGCCACAGTGGTTCAGACATCTGCACAGACTGTACTGATGTTCATTTTCTTTTAAACACGCCACTCTTCTCTCAGTCATTAAAGCATGCGGTTTGATCTTGTTTAGATGTCTTTGGTCCATTTTGCGTTGATATTTTTGTCAAATTTCACCAAAGTTCATTTTAGAACTTGTTTGGATCTGATGGCTATGTTTAAACGAATAACCCCAACAGTTCAATTACAGCAGAATTATTTTTATTAAAAGTAAATATCCCAAGATTGAACACACTCTTAAGAAGTACTATAAGTCCACACACACATATACACGATTTGATAGAGGCAACACCAAAGCTCTAAAAATATAAAATTTAGTAAGCAAGTAATGCAAATTTACACTCACCGGCCACTTTATTAGGTACACTAGTACTGGGTTGCACCCCTTTTTGCCTTCAGAACTACCTTAATCCTTCATGGCATAGATTCAACAAGGTACTGGAAATATTCCTCTGAGATCTTGGTCTATATTGACATGATAGCATCACGCAGTTGCTGCAGATTTGTTGGCTGAACATCCATGATGCGAATCTCCCGTTCCATCACATCCCAAAGGTGCTCTATTGGATTTAGCTCTGGTGACTGTGGAGGCTATTTGAGTATAGTGAACTCATTGTCATGTTCAAGAAACCAGTCTGAGATGATTGCGCTTTATGACATGGCATGTTATTTTTCTGCAAGTAGCCATCAGAAGATGGCTACACTGTGGTCATAAAGGGATGGACATGGTCTGCAACAATCAGGTAGGCTGTGGCGTTGATACGATGCACATTTGGGACTAATGGGCCCAAGTGTGCCAAAAATGCCATTACACCACCACCACCAGCCTGAACCTTGAAATAGGCAGGATGGATCTATGCTTACATGTTGTTGATGCCAAATTATGACCCTACCATCCGAATGTCGAGGTAGAAATTGAAACTCATCAGACCAGGCAACGTTTTTTCAATCTTCTCTTGTCCAATTTTGGTGACCCTGTAGAAATTGTAGCCTCAGTTTCCTGTTCTTAGCAGACAAGAGTGGCATCCAGTGTGGTCTTCTGCTGCTGTAGCCCATCCGTCTCAAGGTTGGATATGTTGTGCGGTCAGAGATGCTCTTCTGCATACTTCGGTTGTAACGAGTGG